>NC_073311.1:54144004-54364004 GCF_027595985.1 Sorex araneus
TTTGCATACAAGACTTGGAAGACTAAAAGTTGGGATTCATTGCATAGTTTAAGTAGATGGATTTGGGTCCTTCTCCAAATGTCTAGGTGTCTCCTTTACCAGAGTATGATGTCACTTGTCCTGTCCCTGGCACTGAGCCAGCCAGTGTGTGACATCCCAGGTCCCCGCCTCATACAGTGTACTTCCCTCCAGTGCCCAATGGCCAGGTCCCATCCCCACAGCCCTCTCTATCCCATGGCCACTTTTCTAGTCTGAAATTGTGGCCTTTCTTGGACCATATCCCAACCGTTCCCTGACATCTTGTCTTAGCTTCCCTTAGTCTACAGTCTGTCAATGAGTGCTTGTGGGTGAGATCCCTGTGCTCTGTACCTGTCACTGCTTCTGGCTGTACCCTGGGCAGTTCCTTGCATCCTGCCCTGGCTTCCTAGTCAGTGACCAAGACCACAGGCATGTGGTTGAGACATCTGTACTTAGTATCTGTCGCTGCCTGAGCATCCAAGCCATGTCTGAACCTGAGCTTTCCTGGGCATCTGAGTCTTTTCTGCATTTTTCTTTGTCTGGGCCTATGAGGCCTGCCTTACTTAGAGTTCTGTCTGGGAATGTGAGCCCTTCCTGATTACTGACCCTGCAGACTGCCTGGGCATATATAAAGAGGGAGAAAGAAGCACAAAGGGGGTGGGGGCAAGAGGAAGAGAGAGAGAGAGAGAGAGAGAGAGAGAGAGAGAGAGAGAGAGAGAGAGAGAGAGAGAGAGAGAGAGAGAGAGAAAGAGGGGGGTAGCTCTATTTATCTGCTTCTTTATCTTCCCTCAGCCCTCCCATTATCTGTTTTGATTGGCTACCTGTTAACCTGTTTGATGTGCCACCTTTTCCATGGGTGAGGTTTAACACGACAGACTGAATTCACCTAGCATGACACCCTCTCACTGCAGTGTATCAAAAGGAACACTGGTCCATTCCCTTTGGTGAGACATACCTCCACCCCATTCACGTCTTGCCTCCTTCACTTAGCTGCATGACCTTGGGCAAGTTATTCAACGTCTTTGCATCTCAGTTATATTATTTGTGAAGTGGAACTAAATGGTTCTAACAGGGCTTCTTAAGCTTGTTCCACTTGTAACTCCTTTTCACCCAAGAAATGAGACATGAACGAGTGCTGCCAAAAACACCTCAGGTTAATTATGTAGCTGATTTTGAATTAATTTTTGGTCATTCCATGTTCACAAACCTCTTACTATACATTAAGGAATGTTTAGTGAGGTTCTAGCGCTTTACACTGCTGTTAAATGTGGTTTTGTGTATGGACCTTTGAACATCACACTGACCAAAGGGCTCATTTCTCTCTCCCAAATCCACAAAGGCCCCTCCCCTTCACCCCCAAATCAGCTCCATGGGCAAACTGTAGTTTTGTTACTTTAAGTTATTTGTTGCTCTCTTACTGTGTGTCTCTAAACCCTACAAATGAGAGAGACCATTCTCTATTCCTTACCTTCTGATTGACTTCACTCAGCATAATACACTCCAGCTCCATCCAGGGAGTGACAAATTGCATGACTCCATCCTTTCTTACCACTGCATTGTATCCTTTTGTGTATCTATACTACAACTTCTTGATCCATTCACCTGTAGTTGGGCGTTTGGATTGCTCCCCTATCTTAGTACTGAGCACTGCCATCAACAGAGATGTGAACATATTTTTTTCAAATGAATGCTTCTGTGCTTGGGATGGTAGATGTCAAGATGTGGTATTGCTGGATAATATGGGAATTCCGACCTTACTTGTAAAAGAAATCTCCATGCTGTCTTCCATAGAGGTTGAAGCAGATGGCACTCCCACTAACAGTGAATGAGGTGTTTTCTCCTCACAACCCTGCCAACACTAGCTATTTCCATAGTTTTTGATATATGCCATTCTCACTGGTGTGAGGTGATAACTCACTGGGGATTTGATTTTCATTTCCCTAATTGCAAGTGATATGAGCACTTTTTCATATGCCTATTATATGCCTATTAGTCATCTATATGTCTTAGGGAAAGTAATCTGTTCATCTCTTCTTCCAATTTTGGATGGGTTGTTGAATTTTTTGTTGCTGAGCTTCAACATTGTTGAATATTTTGTGATCTTGGATATTAACCATTTATCTGATGTATTGTTTGCAAATATTTTTTCCATTCAATAAACTTAATTTTCCTTTGCTTTAAAGAATCTTTTTAATTTGATGTGCTTCCATCTATTTATTTTTATTTTTTTTATTATCATTTTTAATTATATTTTTTTTATTGAATCACCATGTGGAAAGTTACAAAGCTTTCAGGCTTAAGTCTCAGTTACACAATACTCAAACACCCAACCCTTCACCAGTGCACATATTCCACCACCAAGAACCACAGTAAACCTCCCCCCACCCCCCCATCCCCCTAGCACCCCACCCCGCCTGTGTAGCTGATAAATTTCACTTTACTTTCTCTTTACTTTAATTACATTCACACAAAAAACTCACTATTATTGTTTGAGGTTACCCCCTCCCCAGAGTCAGACCTGCTGGAAAGGAAGCATTTGATAATTTGATAATGCTGGAAAGGAAGCATTTGATAATTTGTTTATTTGCTGAGAATAAAGAGATATGAGGTTGTGTGGCCACAATAGTGGCAGCGAGGTTTTGGATTTCTGTATTTTAGTATTTTAGTAACTAAGTCCAGAGGAATTTCTGCCAGAAGTTGCATCATTCTAGCTCTTACCTCTCTGCTACTTTATATTCCACATATGAGTGCAAACTTTCTATGTCTGTCTCTTTCTTTCTGAGTCATTTCACTCAACATGATACTTTCCATGTTGATCCACTTATATGCAAATTTCATGACTTCATCTTTTCTAACAGCTGCATAGTATTCCATTGTGTAGATGTACCAAAGTTTCTTTAACCAGTCATCTGTTTTTGGGCACTCCGGTTTTTTCCAGATTGTGGCTATTGTAAACAGTGCTGCATATTTATTTTTGTTGTCTTTGCCTCTGTGGTCATCTAATTTCCTAGAGAGTTCTGCCTATGTTTTGATTAATGTATTTTGTAGATTCTGGTCTAGTCTCAAGATATTTAATCCATTTTGAATTTGCCTTGAATACAGCCATACTGTATACTTTTCACTGTATTTGTCTTTCACCTCCTTTGTTGACTCCTAAGTAGTTAATGGCTTTGGACACTATTTTGAAATAGGTTATCATTTTAATTTATCTCCTTGCTTTTGTGAATGATGTGACATAGTTTCAATTTCAATTTTTTACATGTGACTATTCAGTTTCCTCAACATTTGTTGAAGAGAATTTTCTTTGCTATACTACACGTATTTAGCTCCGTTGTCATAGATTAACTGTCCATAAATCTGGAGGTTTAACTCAGTATCTCAATTCTGTTGCATTGGTCTGCTGGTCTGTCTTTATTTCAGTACCATGCAATTTTGATTATTATAGCTTTTTGGTATAATTATGATTGAGAAATACAGTACCTCCCATTTTCTTTTTTTCTCCTTAGGGTTGCTTTGGCTATTCAGGGATTTTTATAATCCCATACAAATTTTAGTAAAACTTGTCCCAATTCTATGAATAACGCCACTGAAATTTTAGTAGGTCATTGCATTGAATCTGTATGATGTTTTGGGAAGAATGTCACTTTGACAAGTTGATTCTTCTGATCCAGGGACAGAGAATATTTCCTGTTATTCTCTTCTATTTCTTTCAGCCATGCTGTAAAGTTTTCACTGCATATGTCTCTCACTCCTTTGTTGATTCCTGGGTATTTAGTGGTTTTTGGACACTACTTTGAAATAGGTTGTCTTTTAAATTTCTTTATCTTTTTGCTTATTAGTTGCAGACAGAAATAAGTAGCCAAAATTTTTGTGACACCCCCTCCAATAATGAGATACATGATCCCATATGGAGTCATGACCCTCCCAGTTTAGGAAGTGAGAGGTTACTGTAAGGCTTGAATGATGTATTACCTGTAAAATTAATATAAAATCACATGCATTCTTTAAATTATAGCAATTATCATCAATATTGAAATAGATACAATTTTAATTACCAGAAAGAGAAGGGATTCAGGGGTGTGTTCATACAGAAAAAGAGCAAGGACTCTTGAGGGCTGGAGATAGTGCAAGGTTTAAGGTGCCTGCCTTGTTCGCTTCCAACCTCATCTCAGTCTTGGGTATCACATGGTACCCTGAGCATCACTGGACACGGCCCCAAAGAGCCCCAAAGTTCCTCAACGGTGGCACCATATCCTCAGGCTTCCTGTTAAAATGCCAGCCCAGTTGTCATGAATTCCCCTGGGTGCCTTGTACACTGCTAAGGAGACTCCCCTCTCTAAAAGGTCAAGGACTCATGTGAATGGTCTGTTGGGTGCTCTGTAGCCTGGGGACTTTTCAGGCTGCTGTTACTCCAAGCCCTGCTCCTTACTCTCTTTTGTTCCTCTCAGAGCATGCCAGCACTCCCCACTGTGCATCTTACAGGCCCAGCAGGAATGTCTGCCCACTTGTAATCTGACCTGTTTCTGTGATTTGGTGAGGGTGACCTGCCCCAATAAACTGCAAACCTTCATTTAAGTCTTCCAAGTCAATGGAATTAATTTTAAAAGGAAACAAATGAAAAACCAATTAAGTTAATACCAAATATTTGAATTAAAGTCAAACCCTTTATTAAATACACGATTTTCTTTTTAATATCTGTTTGCTGAGTTTGAGACATTGCACGTCCACCTAATTTCAATTAGGTCAGCCCAAATGTTTTGATTTGTGACATATTCATTAGGAGAACCACCTCCCCTTCACTGTTCAGAGTCCCTCATAAAGTGGATCATGCGCTCTTGGTGTCTACTCCTCGTCATTCATATCTGCAGAGACCCTAGAGATTTCAGTCAAGGACTCAAACCAGACTGCAGTCAACTCTTGATTTCCTCATCCCTATCTGCAAATCTCCAAATAAGGGAGAAAGACTTTCATAAAAGAAACAAATAATGAAACTCCAAATGGGTATCAGAAAACCATACCAATGTTCATTCTGAAAGGGCTGAAAGAACAATGGTTAGGAACCATTTCATCTGTTCTTCCTCCCATTGGTTGAGTTGCCCATCCAGACCAACTTATTCTACTGAAAGAGCCAACGTGCTGTCCTACTGTAGGAGCCACCTTTCAGCTCTACTTGGGTTCTCACGGACGTTTCAAGGCCACCACCCTAGCCATTCCTCAGTTCCTTGTCAGCACAAAGCACTCAGGACTTCCCTTATACCTACTGCTGATAGATCAAGGCAGGTCCTGCTGGCAAGAATATGTGAGTATCACTTGTGAATCTCCCAACATCTGACAACTGAGTGCAGAAAACAGAGGCTATTTCTCAGAAACGGAAGACTCGGGGCAGGCAGCTCAGACAATTAATGGCCAGAGGATTCAGCTGTCAGGCCAGAGAGGCTCTGATAAGAAACAGGATTTCTTCCAACTACTTGTCTGCATTATTTACCCTTCTCCCCATGCCCTACCCCCCAGAGGCCCTGCTGCCTGGCATAGAGAAATTAATAATAATAATAATAATAGTGGAAAATCGCCAAACTCAGCAAATTTCTCCAAGCAAATAATGATTCTAATCAAGAGTGCTCAAGTGTGCATATAATAATAATAATGAAAATAACAATATTTTTATATACCTAAAGCACTTCCTCACATCTCCAGTCTAAGATTTAATATGTCATGTTTATACATCTGCAAATGCCTATAGGAGAGTATGCCAGTGTTTATTGAGTACATAAAAGAAATCAATGAACCATTGTCAGTTGTTTGATTCATTTCCAATATTTATCTTGCGTATCTCAAAAATTTAATACCAGATATTACAGTAGCCTCTACCCAGTCTTATCAGTTTCTCTCATTTATATTCTTAGCATCAAAGTTACTGTCTATTAATGCCATATACATAGCTAGGAAGTTTCAGTCTCTTTCTTTGAGCTTGCAATTTCCTACTTAAAAAAAAAAGGAAAGGAAAGAGAAAAGGAAATATTTAACGTCAGGAATTGGGCCGGACTGCTGTTCTCTCTGCTCAGTTTCTTGGAGGTCAGACGCTCATGGACCAGCACAGATGACCCTGGCTTTCGTCAAGGTTGGAAATGAAATATCAGAAATGCTCACTTCTGCAGAGCTAAAATTCCTGCAGCTGCTGAAACTCATGCACACAGCAAAAGAAATGTATTTGATTTGGATTTTGGCCTTTAAATGGGCCACATTAATCTCTCTGTGGCCTCTTACCTCACAGGGTTCCTCTCAGGATCTTAGAAGCAGAGCTAAAATGCTCCCAATCTCTTTGAAGAGAAAGGCTGATTTGAGCAAAGCTAGGTTGATTTTTTTTTTTTTTTGTATTGGGGATATAGGAAAAAAATACAAGGAGGCTTAAGAGTGACTGACAGGTAATTGGTGGGCTGAAGCTCAGCCATTATCGGTCTTTCTAGATCTTTGATTGCTTTTGTGAAGAGTGGGGAAGAGCAAGCCAGGCCCATTAGAAGGAGAGAAGGAATCAGAGGGGGAAGGTGAAGAAATTCAACCAGCATTCAGGACATCAACATTCTGGGCTGGACATCAAACTTCATTGAAAAATCGGTGCACAGGATTTCAGTACAACATGCTGAGAAGCAGTATATAAGTGTATGGGTGGATCCCATAGAGCAACACAGAGCAGCTTATGGAAGGTTCCTGAACAACAGAAGAAACCTGAGCTGAGAGCCAGGACAGACAGATTGGAAGAGTGTTCTAGAAAAATCCAGAGGAAGCCACAGTGGAGGTGCTAAGTCTGCCCGGTCCTTTGATTAGTCCAGAGCACAGGAAATGAGAACACAAAGAACAAGCCAGTCCCAGGGGGTTCTGCTGGGCCCACCAGGCTTGCAAAAACATGTTGTTAGGGTGTAAGGTCTCCTGTGATGGGGGGCTGGCCGGGGTTGGACATCTCTGCACTGGTATTGGAGGAAAGTGTGGAGGGAGAGAGGATTGTGCACACGTGAATGTCCCAGCTCATGAAAGCGAGGCTACACCCTGAAATAGGACAGTGGTTGCAGGGAGCAGGGACGCTAATCTGGAGACAAAATTCAATGTTTTGTCTTTGTTTTGACATCCATTACTTCTTGATTGGGGGGAAAGTGGGGAAAGGAGAAAGAGGATGTTTCCGGAAGAGTGGTTCACCAACAATGGAACAGCCTCAATGGGCCAGCGCCACCAACATCAGGGAGGAGCTTGTTAGGAATCAAACTGTGAGGCCAGCCCAAATTTTCGAAATTAATGAGTGTCTCAGAAAGTCTCAACACTGCAGGATCACCTGCTCGAAGCTGAGCTCAGTTTGGGGAACTGCAAGGAGCACCCCCCACCCCCACACACATACACAGGTTTTACCTGGATTTCTGGGTAAATGCTTCCGCTATTCGCCCAACTAGAGAATGCTTTGAAATGGAGTGTTTGATTTTAAGAGGCAGGGAGGACATGGGGGAGAGGAAGCTGTTGCGCGATTCACAGCAGCAAGGCAGACAGAGAAGGCACCGGGGGAAGAGAGGAGGGAAAGGGACGCAATCAACTCCCTTGGAAGTCTCTGGAAGTGGGGGTGGGGGCCGGCAAAGGGATTGAATTGCTGCTCCTAGCGGGTGGGTGGGTTATTGATATGTCTCTCAGCTTGAAGGTGGGTTTCGAGCTTCCTGGGCGACACACGCCGTGCTAGACCTGTGCCTAGGACTGGAGGGAAGGGAAGGGGTGAACGCGTTTGTTTCTGGAGGTGGAAAGAAGATGAGGGAACCTTGTGCTCACAATTGCAGGCATCCGGCCTCTCGTCTGAGGAGACTTCACGTCCAGGCGGCAGAGATGGGAGGATTGAGAAGACCCCTCACAGGACCAAGATCAGAAGTGGTTTGTTGCTGTTGGATGGGGCCGGAGCTCAGAACAGCCCACATGATGCTACTGAAAGCTTGAGTTGACCTGGGTGATGGCAGAGAGGAGGGTGTTTCTCTGCTCCCAGCAGGGCCCTGCCCTGGGGCCAGAGGGCCGCTAAGTGACCACAGCCATGGAGGGAAAGGAGAATAATCTGCATGGCTCCATCTCTGCTGAACAGAAAGAGAGGAAATATAATCTCCCCAGTGCCAAAAACAGTAACAATTAGTCTCTCAATGAGAGACGTTACTGCTGCCCGCTTGAACAAATTGATGAGCAATGGGATGACAGTGACAGTGACAGTGACAGTGACCCACCCCTCTGAAGTGGAGTTGCTTACCCAGGCTACTTGGGTCTGCATGTGGAAGCTTCAGTGCACCAACAGATCTGATTCACCAGGGACAGGTGTGTGGAAGCTTTTCCTTAATCCAGTGTCTCCGATAGAAGTAGCTTAGTGGAGACTGGGGTGGAAAGCTGGCCTCCTAATCCACACCCTCACCCATGAGCTATGACCACAGTGAGAATGGTTTGTGCTGAAGAATTCACATGTTCTGTGCCAACATTTGCCAGTCCTTGGCATCCGACATCATGTTCCAACCAACTGTTCCTTTCCCTGCTCCAATTCATCCCACATATCACTGCCAGATTGATTTGTGAGAGCGGGTTCTCTGCCCAAAAATGCCGCACAGGCTCCCTTTTGTCTGTGCAAAGAAAACTATTCACCTGAAATCCCCCCGAGATTGCCCCCCCCTCGTCCGTTTCCATCTTTCCAAATCCATGGTCCCCACGAACCATTATGATGCCAGGTAAGCGGAGAACATTCACACCTTAGCACCGGGGGAAAACTCCACCGTGGATGCCCTGAGCTGGTGGAATGGAAAAAGCAGGTCCCCGAGGTCAGCGGATGGGCACTGAACAAAGCCAGCCTCTGTCATCCTCAAGGCGACTTTAAGAACATAATTCACGTGGCAGCAATGAACAGGAAGAGGTCTGCAGGAGGGCGCTGTGCACCGCTTGGGGTTGAGCTCAGAGGAGCCTCCAGAACAACTTGCTTCAAAGGCTTTTGTGGCTCTCTACCCAGAGCAGGGATGGGCCACGGCCAGCAGGAGCGTCGCCCTGCAGCCCTGCAGCGTGCCTGGCTGCACAGCAGCGCAGCCCAGCTCCCTGGAGAGAGAGAGCAAGTTCCGAATTTCAGTGACATAAATGCCTCTGGTGAGTGGAGACCAAGGGACCCTGCCTCTGAAAGCCACACATAGCGCCAGTGCGTTATTTTCTCGGGGCTCCCCCATCACCTTCATCAATATGCTCTGGTTTTTGTGTACTCTTTTCCAGATTTATCACGAAATGGGTTTTCACGGGATCACTAAATAGGTGATGGGTGCGCATCATTAAAAATCATCGTGGATGGACAAATCCACCCTTCACTGCACACGCCTGACTCCCACCCTCCACTCCTTCCCCCTTCCCAAGCGCCTTTGAAATAACACAGGTGACAGTGCCAGTGTGTTCTTAGAAGCCAGTCCCAGGTGGGCTCATTGGTCCTCCCCACGGAGGGGCCTGCAGTCCTCCTCCGCTGCTGGCTGAGTGCCCGGCCTTCTGGGTGGGGTGGCTGCATGAGCTCGAGCTTCAGGGCGCCTGACCCCCATAAGCTGGAGCTAATATCATACTAGTCTTCGCCCTGAAAGGGTGCAGTGAAGATTAAGTGCAATCTTTGGTGTGAACTGCTTAGAGCAGCGCCTCGGAGGTGCTGACGGCTGCTCTCAGCGGTCCATCAGAAGAGGATCCACCTGGGTCCTCCTGTCTCTCCCCCCCTCATCCCTGCTCTCCTCCCAGAGTAAATGATGTGGAGACAACGGGAGCTGTCCCAGCAGAGGGAGTGAGGCGAGCTGCTGAGTGATTTGCAAATTTCCAGTTCAAACTTCATTTTTAATTAATTTATTTTTTTAACCAGGGAGAAGCATGCGGTAGGGCTAGGCTGGGGCAGGAGGACTCACAGCCCCGACCTGGTCCCATGACCCCTGAAAGCTGGGTAGCGCTTCTTTTTGTTTGGAGGGCAGAACCCCTGGCAGTTCTCAAGGCTTACCCCCGGATCCTCACTCGGGGATCACTCCTTGCAGGCTCCGAGGACCGTATGTGTGCTGGAGATGGAACCTGGGATGGCCTCGTGCAAGGCCAGCACCTCTCCCTGCTGTACTGTCTCTCCAGCCCAGGGCAGTGCTTCAGACTGTTAGAGCCCAAGACTCTCACCCCCCTTTTTGCTTTGGTGACCCAGGAGAAAGAGCACTCCCTCCGGAGCTCCTGGCTATCCGCTCCCCCTCCCCCCTCCGAGTTTTACTCTTTCCCTCTGGACCACAAGATTTTGTTCGGGAAATACAAAGAGCATAGTGATGCCACCGCGTATGGAATCAGCTTCTTCTCTCTCCAATTTTCTTTGTTTGTTTGGGGTTTTATTTGGGTCACACCTGTCGATGCACAGGGGTTACTCCTTGCTCTGCACTCAGGAATCACTCCTGGTGGTGCTCAGGGGACCATATGGGATGCTGGGAATCGAACCTGGGTCGACCGCGTGCAAGGCAAACGCCCTACCCTCTGTGCTATCGCTCCAGCCCCTCTCCCCAATTCTTTCTCTGCCCTGAGTCCTGCTGCTTGGAGAGACAGCATGGTAGAGGAGGAAGCAAGAAGAGCCAGGTTTTCCCCTAGGCTGGGAGGTCTATGTGACTTCCCTGCCCACCTAGACTCTATAAATCTCCCTGCCCATACTTTATGTCCATACCATGCCTTTATACACTGAACAGCCTGGTCTTGGAAGCAAAGACTCGAAGAAGAGAGTGGGCTCTAGAGTCAAAGTTTGTGCATCCAGCTTCCTTGCGCTGGCCCCAAGGAAGTAGGGCCATGGTCTCTGTGGGGTGAGCATCTGAGAAGGGGGGTCACTGGAGTTCTTTGCCCACAGGCCTTAGCCAGCGCCCGCCTGCCCTAGGAACAACACGGCCTGGTGTGTATTCACTCTCCAACAGAAGCTGTGAGTCTCACAACCCCAGCCCCCTTCCTATCCACACCTCTCTCTGACCCCTCCCCCTTGCCCCTTGTCTACAGTCCAGGTTTCTTGGCTTTGAAACTCAGGTACTTGATATTTCAGAAAGACTCCAGCTCCTTAGTGGGGTGGTCTTTCTCCTCAAGCCGGTTCACTCTGCCTCATGTGTTTTTTTTTCTTTTTGGGTCACACCTGGCATTGCACAGGGGTTACTCGTGGCTCTGCACTCAGGAATTACTCCTTACGGTGCTCAGGGGACCATATGGGATGCTAGGAATCCAACCTGGGTCAGCTGAGTGCAAGGCAAACTCCCTACCCTCTGTGCTATTGCTCCAGCCCTGTCTCATGTTTTGACCCCTCAGAAGCTCCTAGGTCTCAGGTGAACACCACACCCCACTTTACTGATGTTTGGGTTGTACCTGGTCAGAGGCTGGTTCCATTTCAGTGCTGAGATGCTTGGACATCAAGTTTATTGTGGTGTGTCATTAAAGGTATCATATTATAATGATAGTGTTCTAAAAACTGGAGGGAGAATTGACTACTCTAACTTAAGCCAGGTGTTTCCCAAAGGAAGCAGGCACGGTGCCCCGGACACCACTGCACATGCGGTTGGGAAGAACACTGTATTTGTGGACTCCCTGAACCCACTGCAATTGCACTTGCCTTTAGCTCAGAAGAGCCCCATAAGTGATCTTTATTTTGGTGTGGGGATTGGTAGATGGTAGATACTACTTGGTGTTGACTGCTCAGTGACATTGTGAAGATATCACTCAGTTGGCAGAAGAGTAAAGTGAGTAAGTAAAGTGAGTAAGTAAAGTGGGTCAGACCTGGCATGCAGCCAACTCTGGTTCTATGTCCAGTACTACATTAGTACCTCAAGTACTTCCAGAAATGATTTTTGAGTACAGAGCAAGGAGTAAGCGCTGAGCACATTGAAGTGTGACTCCCAAAATGAAAGGAAGAAAGAAGGAAAAAAGAAAGGAAGGAGGAAAGAAAGAAAGAAAGAAAGAAAGAAAGAAAGAAAGAAAGAAAGAAAGAAAGAAAGAAAGAAAGAAAGAAAGAAAGGAAGGAAGGAAGGAAGGAAGGAAGAAAGAAAGGAAGAAAGAAAGAAAGAAAGAAAGAAAGAAAGAAAGAAAGAAAGAAAGAAAGAAAGAAAGAAAGGAAGGAAGGAAGGAGGGAAGGAAGAGAAAGAAAGAAAGAAAGAAAGAAAGAAAGAAAGAAAGAAAGAAAGAAAGAAAGAAAGAAAGAAAGAAAGGAAGGAAGGAAAGAAGGAAGGAAGGAAGGAAGGAAGGAAGGAAGGAAGGAAGGAAGGAAGGAAGGAAGGGAGGGAGGGAGGGAAGGAAGGAAGGAAAGAAGGAAGGGAGGGAGGGTGGGAGGGAGGGTGGGAGGGAGGGAAGGAAGGAAGGAAAGAAGGAAGGGAGGGAGGGAGGGTGGGAGGAAGGGAGGAAGGAAGGAAAGAAGGAAGGGAGGGAGGGAGGGAGGAAGGGAGGAAGGAAGGAAGGAAGGAAGGAAGGAAGGAAGGAAGGAAGGAAGGAAGGAAGGAAGGAAGGAAGGAAGGAAGGAAGGAAGGAAGGAAGGAAGGAAGGAAGGAAGAAATTACTTGCACCATCAGGGGTAGAAGAAACCATTCATAGCTGCAGTGCTGAGCAGCTAGAATTTTTTTTTCTCTCTGTCCAGTGGTGACTTCACCATCCTTGCAAAAGGTTCTTTGGCACAGGCTGAGGATTTTCAACTTAATTTTACAAACTGCGGAAAAACTATAAAGATTTGGTGCAGAAAATCACTATGATAACAGAATTTTGACAGACTAGTGATTTGTGAAACGGGTTGGCTCAGGAAAGAGTAAGGAATGGGAGTCTGAGCCATCTGGGTGAGGATACTTGGAAGTCTGTCCAGTCAGATAGAACAGACGGAAACTATTCTCCTGTGGACTAGAGAGAAAGAGAGAGAGAGAGAGAGAGAGAGAGAGAGAGAGAGAGAGAGAGAGACAGACAGACAGACAGACAGACAGACAGACAGACAGACTAGAGAGAGAGAGAGAGACAGACAGACAGACAGACAGACAGAGATAGAGATAGAGACAGAAATACAGAGACAGAGAGAGTTCAGAAAGTAGGGCACATCGCGGCCAACCCACCTTAGATTCCTGGCACCATATGTTTCCCCGAGCACCATCAGGAATGATCCTGATGTACAGAGCCAGGAGAAAGCCCTGAGCACAGCTATGTATGGTCCCCCAAACAAAACTAAAATCCCTTTTTCATTCATGACCTCTATCCACTGAAAAATAATGTTATGTTTTTATATAAAAATAGTTTTTTCATGTATATGAAAAATAGTTTTAGTTTTTTATATAAAATTGTTTTATATATTTGGGTGAGTATATTTATTCTTTTTTGGCATATGAATATGCCACAGGGCGTTCCCCTGACCCTGAAAGAGCCTCCAGTGTGGCACCATTGGGAAGGATGAGTAAAGATAGGCTTCTAAAATCTCAGGGCTAGGACAAATGGAGATGTTAGTGAGACCGCTTGAGAAAACTGACGATCAACGGGATGATGATGATGATGATGATGATGAGATGATGATGATGATGATGATGATGATATTTATTCACCCAAATATGTAGGTGAATAAAATAGGAATAAAATTATTTGCTGATAATAATTGATAAAAGAATTTATCTTAAAACAAGTTTTGAGACATGCCACAGAGATGCCTCTGGGCACTTACCAGGCTGTCTCATCAGGGGCAACCCAGAGGGGGAGCAGGTGAGTTTCCCTCCCAGCCCCCACAGAGCCCTGGCAGCTGAAAACCTCCAGAACTCAGTAACCATCATGCTCACAGTCAACCCCCACAGGCTCGGATGAGCCCAATCCATGAGTGAATCTGCTGAAAAACCCAGGTACTCGGGACTTGTGACTCAAACCTCCAGGCATACATGGACTTGGGAATGGGCGACCTGCCCCCACCTACCTGGGCTTCCAGTAGCCTGGCAGTCATGCCCACAAACTGCCTCTGGCGCCATATAAGCTCATTTGCTGCCATGATCCAGGGACCCACAAATAAATCTCTTGTAAGAGAGGAACACACTGTAGAGATGCCTCCAGACCCCCAAATCTCCATCCAGTTAAAAAGAAAATTAAATTAATCTCAGCTTTATAACCATATTTAAAATTTTAGAATTCCTGGGGTGACATCTCATATTCCATACCACTGATATACCAAGAGTAGCACACCACATTTGATAGGGTGTAAAGTAGAAGGCAATCAATCTCATGGGGAATACCATACATATACATATATATACACACATACATATATACTCACATACACACATACATATATATACATACATATATATACACACATACACACATACACAAGCCTCAGTCTTTAACGATATGTTAGTAATCTCTTATACAAGGGCTTAATGGCTCCAGGGTTAAATACAACAATCTTTACACACTTCTCTCTAAGGAAATTTTTATGGATCATTTTTTAGCAGATTACTCATAACAAGCAATATAAAACTAAATTATTTAATTCCTGCTTTGGAGGCAAGGTTTGGGGATTGGGGTGGAAGCATTCGAAATATGGTGGTGGGAAGGTACAATGGTGGTGGGACTGGTGTTGGAATATTAAATGTAACAGATTATTGTGAACAACTTTATAAATATTAAGTAAAATTAAAAAAACACACTTCGAAGATTTTTCTGTGGCCCCATATTAAGTTCCCATACGGAGTCATGACACAGAGTTAGAAGAAGCAAGGGAGATAGTGTTGGGGTCCTGAGAGTGATGTGTTTGCAACAGATTTACCAGCCTAATTTGGTGGTAGAGGAAGGGATTTGAGTTTTGGCTGTGGGAATTTGAGCTCAATGGCTGGGAAGTAAAGTTCTGGAAATGATTAAATTCTCAATGTGACCACAATGTCAATGTCGAGAAACCCAGTACTCTCTCTTTCCGGTCATACAATTCCCTCTGTGTTTTTTTTTTAAATAATCATTGCTGTCTCCCTTCTCCACTTCTTTATTTTATTCTTCCTTGGACCCAGAAACTTGTTCTTCTGTCTTCTCTCATTTAAATAATCCATCCTTCAAGTCTTTTCTCTAAAGGACACTTCTTCACTGCTACCCACTTCCTCTTCCCACCCCTTGATGTCTGTAGCTGAACAATTTCCTTGTTCATTTGTAGCTCTCTGTCTTGTGTTCAATGTATCATATATATATATATATATATATATATATATATATAACATAGTATCTGTTGGTGTGGAATTTTTTCTTGTGTTTAAACTAGTCTAATAAGTTTTAAGTGTTCAAGGCAAGGACCAAAGTTCTACAACTTGGGATAATATTTGGTTCTAGGTTGCCTTAGTGTCTTGAGAATAGGAGCGAGATCTAATTTCCCAAGTACAGGCGTGGGTTAGTAGATGCTCAATAATAGCTGCTTAATTGACTCACAGTAAGAGTATCATTTTATATTTCTCACATTGGATATGTATTTATATAAATTAAAATTCCAGAAAATGTGTCCACTATTCTTTATGGTATTAGTCATTCAAGTTTAATCCAGTCCTTCCAAATAGACAACAAGAATAACATTAAACCTCACATCCTCTTTTTGTTGACTGAGAATTAATATACACTTTATTAGTTTCAGGTGTAAAACACAATGCGTTAATATTTATATGTAACGCAAATTTACCAATGTAAGTTCATTTTCTAAATTTTTTTAAGTTTGTAAAGTGCTCTTACTGTATATGAACCTCATGTTCTATACTACCTCTGAGATATTTCTACAATAACTGTGGATGTTTGCTCCTCTTGATTACCTTCACCCATTTCATTCAACTCCTTAACCTCTTTCCTTTGGTAGCTACCAGTCTGTTCTCTGTGACTGAGTTTCATTTTATTTCCTTTATATTTCACCCAAAAAGTGAAATCATATGAAATTTATCTTTTCCTATACGATTTATATCTCTGAACAGAATATTTTCAACATTCATCCATAGTTTATTAAAAAGGCAAGATATTTTTTTATTTTGTATGTGTGTTTTTGTGTGTGTACTTAGTGTGTATATCACATTTTCATAATCCATTATCAGTGCACATTTAGGTTGTTTCTGTATCTTGGATACTGTGAATAATGCTATAATAAACAGGGGGTGAAAATATATTTTTTAGTTCATGTTGTAATTTTCCTTGGATAAATGCCCAGAAGTGGGGTTGCTGATTCGTTCTACTAAAAATCAAGGCTCTTCACACTGATTGATTTCCACAGAAGTTATACCAATTTCCTTTTCTTCCAACAGTGAATACTTGTGCTCTTTCCTCCATACACTTGCAAACACTGGTTATTTCTTGTGAATTTTGTGTTTGACAGTCATTCTGATTGGTGTGAGATGATACCTGATTTCGATTTTGATTTTGATTTCCCTGGTGATTAGTGAGATTCTTTTCATGCACTTATAGGTCACCTATAGGTAACCTGCTTATCTTCTGGGAAAACATTGGTTTGGCCATTTATTTATTTAGGATGTTTTATAAATCCATACAAATTCTAGTGTTGCTCTATTTCTATCTTATAAAATACCATTGGAACTTTGATAGGGACTGCATTGCATCTATAGATTGATTTACATAATAGACATTTTAACAACATTATTCCAATCTGTGAGCAGAACGTATTTTGTTATTGTGTTTTCAATTTCTTTCGTCAATATTTTATAATTTCAGAGTACAGTTAACCTCCATGGTTAACTTTATTTTTAGGTATCTTTCTTTTAATGCAGCTGAAATTGGGTTGTTCTATTATAATATCTTTCTGATATTGCATTGCTAGTGTAGGAAATGTAGCTTGTTTTTGTATATTCACTTTGTACCCTAAAACTTTACTGAACCTACTTTTGAGTGTTAGTGATTTTCTGGTGGTGTTTTAAGGGCTTTTTATATATAAAATAACGTCACCCTCACCAGTTTAACTTATTCCTTTTTGATTTGAATAACTTATTTCTCCTGCCTAATTGCTCTGGCTCAGACTTCAAATGCTTTCTTTATATGCTACCTGTATATCCTTGAAATAGATTCTACTTGATCATGATATGTGATCTTTTCCTTTTAAAAAACTTTATTTAAACAGTGTGAAATACAAAACTGTTCATGCTACAGTTGTTTCAGGCATTCAATATTCCAACACCAGTCCCACCACCCAGGTACCCTTACCTCCACAAATGTCCCTAGTCCCCACCCGCTCCCAGTCTTCCAAGCCTGCTTGGAGCACACACACACACACACACACACACACACAC
Source organism: Sorex araneus (assembly GCF_027595985.1). Taxonomy (NCBI): domain Eukaryota; kingdom Metazoa; phylum Chordata; class Mammalia; order Eulipotyphla; family Soricidae; genus Sorex; species Sorex araneus. Next base: position 54,161,287 of record NC_073311.1, read on the forward strand.
ACACACACACACACACACACACACACACACCTTATAATGTATTGCTAAAGTTACAGCCCAAGGATTTACTGAGCTGTTGGGTGCAAGTTGGGCTTTCCATGTTTTTCTTTTCGCTTATTGAACTTAGTGAGTTTCTACACAGTTTTTCCCACCTAATTTTCTTGTTTCTCCAGGGCTGTCGAAGTTTGGAGGCGTTGCACAGCTGCATACGAGGCTGCACGCTTTAGGGGCTTTGGAACTGGAGCGATCAACTGCAGGGGTCTCTCGGACCTCTCTAAGATCAGTCCAGAAGCTGGGCCGATTCTCAGGCAGCTGCAAGAGCCGGATATGAGTGGGTGGATCCTGCCGAGGGCAGGGTAGAGAGATCTTGACCCAGGCGTTGGCCGGATCTTCTTGGCATTACTCAGCTGCTGGCATCTGTATGTATTTTTTTCATGTGTTGCTGTATTCAGTGTGGTAAAATTTTGCGGAGGACTTTTCAAATTACATTGATTAGAAATTGTTTTCATTTGAAAATTGAAGTGACGTTGTAGTATAACATCTTTCAAGTATGTATCATTAAAAATCAGTATGTTTATATTCTACGTTAAGTTTATGTACAGTTGCATTCTTCAATTCACAGTTGACTTCTTAGGCTAGATTTCTCTCTCCCCTTACCCCCCTTCTCATGGTAATAACCATTAGTCTTATAGTCTTAATTCGTTTTTGTCTGTTTGATTTAATTCATCTATGTATCCGTTATCTCTGTGTACCATATATTATATGAGTGAAATCAGTTGATGTTTCTCACTTTTTGTATGATTTGTTCATAAACATAATACCTTTTAAGTCTATTCATAATGTGATAAATTACAGGATTTCATCTTTTTAAATTTTATAGCCAAGTGGTATGCCATTGTGTTTATATAATTATCACATTTAAAAAATCTAATCATCAGTTAATTGTAATTCTTGTGCTCTCTCTTTCTCTCTCTCTCTCTCTCTCTCGTGTGTGTGTGTGTGTGTGTGTGTATGTGTGTGTGTGTGTGTGTGTTTGAACTAGCTTTGTAAAGTGACTTTGGGAATGTTTCCTTCTTTTACAAGTTAAAAATAAATACTGAGGGCCGGAGAGATAGCACAGCGGGTAGGTTGTTTGCCTTGCACGAGGCCGACCCGGGTACGATCCCCGGCATCCCATATGGTCTCCCAAGCACCGCCAGGAGTAATTCCTGAGTGCAAAGCCAGGAGTAACCCCTGAGCATCGCTGGGTGTGACCCAAAAAGCAAAAATAAATAAATAAATAAATAAATACTGAGAAGCATTACTTTCCTTGAATGTTTAGTAGTATCCCCCAGAGATGTTATCTGCTCTGAAGTGCTGAGGTGGGGTGCGCTGGGTGTGGAGAATGGGTGTATAATACTAACTCAATATCCTTGCTTGTAATTGGTGCATTCAGAATTTTTGTTTCTTTATGATTAAGAATTGGAATACTGTATGTTTCTAGGAATTTATTTATTTTATTTGTTTAAAATGCTGGCATGTGTAAATAGCAGTCTTTAATGATCTTTTGTATTTACATGATACGAGAAGTACTGGTATTAGGGGTCATTCAGTCCTGATATTTATTTCAGCGCCCTCTCCTTTCTTAGGTTGGCCAAGGGCTAATCAGTTTACAGAACTATATAGGTATTCAAAGAGCCTTGTCTTAGCTTCATTAATCTTCTCGATAGACTCCAGTCTTATTAATTTTTGCTTTAATGTTTTCATCTTCCTCCTACTGACTTTAGTTTTATTTGTTCTTTTAAAAATCCTTTAGATGTTGTTTTATTTAGACATTTTTGAAGGGGATATGTCTATACTGCTATTATTTTCCACTTAAAGCTTCCTTAGCTACGTCTTATAAATTTGGGTGTGTTGAATTTTTATTTACCTGAAGGGATTTTTAAAAGCTTTTATAATCTTTAAAAAATTAGCTCAGTAAGTCAATTAAGTAGCACATTGTAATAATTTAACACCAGTGCATACCACTGGTAGCTCACAATTGAATGCGATCTAATTAACCCAAATTACAACATTAGCATCAATGTGTTTAGAGCCACATATCTATGACTTTTTTCCAGTTTAATATTTAATTGCATTTTATTTGTAGCTTCATAGCAATATAGTTGGAAGTGTGCATGATATGATTTTTGTATTCCTGAACTTCCTGAGATTCGTTATGTGGTGTAACATCTGAGTTACCTTAGAGAACCATATCTGACTTATGAAGAATATGTACTCTACGGTTTGGGTATGAAGTGTAATGTCTATGTTTACTAATTCTCTCTGCTCCAATATGTCATTTAGGACATGTTTCCTTTCCTTATTCTCTATCTGAATTGTCTTTCAATAATAGTGTTAAAAGTCTCTGGATAGTATTGTATTGTTTTCAATTTCTTCTTTTAGGTGTGTATGAATATTTGTTTTATGTACTTTGCTTTCTCTAAGCTGGATACATAAATATTTACAACTGTTATATCCTCTTCTTGCATTGATCTCTTTATTATTTTATAATGTCCTTTTCTTCTATTACTGTCTTTGTTTCAGTGTCTATTTTATTTGACATGAATTTATTCTGTTAGTAGAATAGCTATCCCAGTGTTTATCCCCATTTGTATGCGTGGAATATTGTTTTATATCTCTTCAGTTTCCATCTGTTTGTGACTTTACAGTCACAAACATATAATATCACTGTCACTGTCACTGTCATCCCATTTATCATCGACTTGTTTGAATGGGCACCAGTAACGTCTCTCATTGTGAGACTTATTGTTACTGTTTTTTTGCATATCGAATACTATATATATGTATACGTGTGTGCATGTGTGTATCGTACGTATATTTGTGTTTACATGTGTGTTTATAGGTAAACACATATAGTTTTTAATTTGCTTGTTTGGGCGCCATATTCAATTGTTCTTAGGATTCACTCCTGGTTCTGGGCTCAGGAATCACCCCGGGCAGGGCTCAGGGAACCACATAGCAGATAGAACCTGCTATGCTATTGCTTGACACCCCATATAAATTTTTGAAGAGAGAGATCAAGTAGACACCCCATATAAATTTTTAAAGAGACAGATCAAGTAGAGCCCTAGATAAATAATATCAGGTTAGCACACAAGTAATTTATCATTTAATTCATTTTTATTGATTGAGAAGCCTTATTCTAAGTACTTTAAGTATTTTGGTACATTCAGTTCATGTGATAATGTTAAGAAGTTAGGGGTTTGGTGGCCAGACAGCTGTTAGGGTGCTTGTTTTGCATGCACTAGACTTAGGTTTTCTCCCCCAAATTCCCTATAGTCTTCTGAGCCTGACAAGAGTAATCCCTGAGCGCAGAGATGGGGTAAGCCATGACCATAGCAGGGTGTGCCCCCCAAACAAACTAACAAAAAAGTATTATTGTTGTTGTTGTATCTTATAAAAGAAGAAACTAAGATTTAGGAAAACAGTTGTCCAAAGTTGCACAGGATGTTGGCAGCAGAATTGATTTTTAAGAAAATTCAACAACAATGGTTTTGTTCTTGACCATGGTTTATAGTCCTTTGATGTTGAACCACAGTTAGAAATACTCTGTGCATGAATCACACACAGCCATGGTATTTTTAGATAAGTTTGAAATAAGAGTTTCAAAGAATGATGTTTTTTTCTATACTGTATTCCTAGTCTTTTGTTTGATTTTATTCCATTTCATTAAAAATGTTAGACAGAGCTCCTGAAATCTATTTCATAGCTCACGCGTGGGTTGAGAGTCACAGACTGACAAACACTATCTAACCCATGTGTTTGATGGCCTCCCTTTGACTGCAATAGAGGAATGATTCTCAGTCCTTCCCCAGATCTTCCAAGTCACTGGTCCAAGGTTCATTTCTGTAAAAGAAAGATCTCAACTCGTATATGTGGGAAATAACATGCACAGAAGTTGCTGCTTAATTACACAGTGTAGGGCATAAGTTAAAAGACTTATTCCCATCTGAGTTACAAGTAACCCAGCTATAGACTTGCTGGAGGATTAGTTAAGACAATTCTAATTGGAAATGAAATATAATTAAGTTCAGAGAAGTCAACTGTCTTTGCAGCAAGTTTCTATCAAAATACTTTTTCTTATTTAAAGCTAGCAACTTTTTAAGAACTAGAATCCTAAATTTGTTTTTTCTTTTATTTGTTCATTTAGTTCCCAATTTGCCACCTTAGTTTTTGGGAAAATATTCATTAAAAGTGGAAAGTTAAGTGCTGTGCTTGGTTTTCATGGTGGGACCTTGAAAATCAAAGCTCTGTGGTAGGAAACAGGAGGGAAAGAGGGGCATAGAGTGAGTCCCACATGCAAGGAAGAATTTGGGGGGCAGACCACAGTACAACATGTAGGGTATTTTCCTTGCAGGCAGCCAACCCAGATTAGATCTTGGGCATCCTATATGTTCCCTGAACACTGCCAGGAGTAATTCCTGAGTACAGAGCCAGGATTAACCCCAGAGCATTGCCAGGGTCCTGCGGCTCCCCCCCAATTCCCCATAGACTTTTGTCCAAATAAAAAAAAAGTATTCAAGAAGAAGAAAGAAAAGAAAAAAGTGTGTGAGAGATAGAGAGAATATGGATTTCTCTGTAGTAGAGAGATGAGAGAGACAAAGAGAAGTTCTGCCATAAAGGAATGATATCATACATCTCAGGCCAAGATGTATTTGATTACCAGGATGGAGAATGCACCAGAGACACAGTTTTGATGAGTGAGGTGGGGGAACTTTGATTTGCAAGGAGAGCATGAATAGATGAGGTGGGTGGGAAGACAGGGGAGAATGCTCCAAGGGGAGGAAATATGTACAAAGGAAAGATCATGATAATCCCATAAAATTACACTAGACTGGAGGGCATAGGAGTTGGGCACAGAGCTCAAGGCAGGGAAAGTGAACAGGGCTTAGCTATGAGAGCGAAACTCCAATGCCAGGAGTTTGGGCTTTATTTGTAGGTGATGGGTGTCTATTGTTAGTTTAGCAGTTGAGTTAGTTTAGTGGCTGAAATGACACACTGCAGCGTTAAGAAAAAAAGAAGCAGAGATGGGGTTGAAGATGGTGCTGAGACAGGTTGAGGATCCCTGAACATGAGGCAAAGACAGGAAAAAGATTTTACAGCAGTGAGTGGCTATCCATGAGGACAGTGACCCACCCTCAATCAGTGGAGGATGGCCAGGCCTAAGTAGGTAGTGTCATTTGCCAAGAAAGGGGCTGGAGGAAAGGGAGCAAGGAATGAAGACAGACTAATGCATTCTACATAAAGAGTTGGCATTTGAGAGACCACCAAGAGACCCAGGGGTGGTGTGTAACATAAAGGAAGAAATAGTATTTTAGAGTTTGGATGTGGCTTGTCTTGCTGGTATAGATTTGGGAGTGATAGGTTACAGGGAGCAGTTAAAGCATCATTTGCTATTGTGTGTGTGTGTGTGTGTGTGTGTGTGTGTGTGTGTGTGTATGGTAAAAGAGAGGTATAGGCAGAACTTACTGCTATTTCCCAGCCTGGGAATTCAGCCATAGCGCGACCCACCGTGAGTCAGTCTTCTGGCTCTTGAGTCCCTGAACTTCTCTGTCCTTCAATGAGGCAGCGCAGTTTCTCAACATGCCCTTGGTTTTCTCTGTGTCCAGCTTCTTCCCGTGCTCGGCTTGGTTGACACTCAGAGACTTTGCACCTGGGAATCAGTCACAGGGACGCAAACAGAAATGCCTCTGGAATGCGGCAGTGGGGGAATGCTGGCAGCCCTGCAAAGGCTAAGGCGAGTGGGCCCGGGACCTTGCTGGGCTATCCTCAGATGAGGGTAGGGCTCCAGGGCTTGACCCCACTAAGTCATCGCTCTGAGACCGTTGGCTCGGGGTGCCCTGCTGGGGAGCCTGCCATAGGAGATGGCTGAGTTGGGAGGCAAGAGACAGAAGGTTCCAGATCGGAATCCTTCTCTCTAGCCGTGAAGCCCGCACACAGGAGAGCAGGCCGGAGTCCTTCTCTCTGCAAAGCGTTTTCCCAGCCTGCCTTCCTGGCTCACACGGAGCCTGCTCAGAGCAACTGCCCAGATCAGGCCCTGCGGCTCCCCCCCCCCCCATTCCCCATAGACTTTTGTCCATGTGTTCATGGCCATTTAACACAGTGAGCAGCGCCCCCTGATACATGGCCACCCTCACTGGATCTAAAACTCTACCAGGGAAGGGATTCTTGTCCCAGCTATAGCTCCAGCAAGAATGTTTTACCTGGCAGAGAACTGAAGCTCAAATACATTTGCTGGAAGAAAAGCAAGGCAGAGACTAAGGAGGAAAGAAAACCCAAGAGGTCAGGCCTTGCCTCCAGCTTTCACTGAACTACTAGGATTTCAGTCCTTCTCTGCTCCTGACCCATTATTGGTGGGTCGCCTCACTCATGCCCCCTGGATCGGACGATCTGGGGATGCCCTTGAAACCAGAGAGGAAAGAAAGCAGCCTAAGAGAGCCATGGGCATTGCAGCAAGGACCCTGTGGCACAAAGGCAGTGAGGCACTGTGATTATAACAGGGTTACGATTGGTGCTTCACCCCGCCCCCGCCCCCCCCTCGCCCCTGGCCTGACTGGGAGTTTCTAAAATCCTCGTACACTCCTACATGAAGAGCCCAGCTAAGGGGTCATTGGTGCCCTGCACAAGCCCTTTTCAACCCCACAGGATGTAGACGGTGGCAAATGAGGCTGACCAAGTCTGCAGGTAACTTTGGAGCCAGCACCCAAGCTTCTTGAGGGCTGGGGTTGGCTTACACCCACCTGCAAACCCCCCACCGTCCCCTTGCCCCGAGATGCTGGTTGAAGCTCTCAGGTCCACATCACATAGCCTCTGTCACATCCTCTGGTGAGTTTGCAATCTGGCACGGCCCCAGGAGAATAGGGAGCTGTTTGGATTCTTCGGAATTAGACTTGGCGAGACGTGGCTCCAGATTCATACGGGCTGGGAACAGTGGTGGTGGCCAGGAGGGAAAGGGGACGTGAAACCTGAGACACAGACAATTGGAAATGCAGAGAGTAGCTTGCATGCATGTGTGCACCCGTGAGCATGTACTGGTGCCCCTGAATGCTCTGCATGTGTGTGTGTGTGTGTGTGTGTGTGTGTGTGTGTGTGTGTGTGTGTGTGTGTGTGTGTGTGTGTGTGTCTGATTTGGAGCGGAAAATCTTTGGACTTGGACATGGCCACGAGCCACTTCCCATCCTCTCAAGGATTCTGCAGATCCCCAAAGTGGCACTTCACAGTCTGACCTCTCAGTAACTCAACCAGGGCTGAAACCCTTAGCCCTGCCTCAAAGCTGAGTCACCGTGGTCAAGTCGGCACCAGTGACTCAGTTTCTTCTCCTCCAGGTTAGAATTGAGTGAGGTCCATTTTCACTGCCTAGCCTGTTGCTAAAGGCCCTGAGACAGAGCTGGTTATGTGGATGGAAGTCCTGGCCCCTCGGGACTGCGGGGGATGGAGTTTGTGTGTCCCCACACAGGCGGATTGTGTTGGCACTGTTATTCAAGACCCCGCAGAGCCGGTCACCAGGCGAGGTCAGCAGGGTGGGCTGTGGGCAGCCAGATTCCAGCTAATGGAACCATTCTCCCTGTGGCGGCCACTCGACTCCTTTGTGCTCGCCGCTGGCTCTGCGGGCTCTGCTCCGTGCCTCTGCAATGGTGCACCCCGCAGTCCTACCCCCAAGGAAGGGGTTCCATTTGTGTGCACGAGAGAGAGAAAAAGGGCATTAAATGGGTCCGAGGGACACAGGCTGTGAGGCTCTGGGATGCAGGGACACTGCAGGGATCCGGGCAAGGCATAGTTATTAATTTTCCTTTCTCAGCCATCCAAACAGGAAGCTACCTGTGGCAAGTCAATTGCAAAGGCTAAGCCGTGGGTCTGTGTTGGCCCCGTTGGCTTCGGGTAATTGGGAAGCGGGTTATGATTATGCAGTTGCAGGCTGCCTGCCAGGCCCCAGGGGGATGCAGCAGCTCAGGGTACCTCGGTGATTACTGCCCTGGAGGGAAGCTTTCTGCTCGCTACCAGGGATGGCGAAGGCAGGAAGCATCTGCGGACCCTGACCGAGATCCAGGCTCCGTGTCACTGGTGCCTGGTCAACAGAGTTACTGTAGCTGGAAGGGTGTGTGTGTGCCCAAGCCGAGCAGGGAGACGCCTGAGCAGTCTACGGAAACAAGCCCAGGTTCGCCCTGCCCCCCGGGCCCAACCTTCAGCCCTGTTTTTATGAGACAGCACTGCAAGGACAGAAGGTGGAAGTGAGTCTCCAAGGCAGACCGCGAGACAGCCTGCACGGGGAGCAGAGCTGGGAGCATTCCTGTCTCATCTGCACGCAGGGAGGACTGACTTGTCTCTCCCCAGGCAGCCCTTGTCGGCACCAGGAAACCAGCTTGAAGCAAGTTAAAGAGAAAACCCAGGGGAGAGAGAAACAATCTGGATTGAAAACCCAAACTTGGTCCCATGCATGGCTCAATAACGACACTCCTGCCTTCCAGGCCATTCCTTGGAATGCAACCCAACCCCTAGCTGTCTGGGGTCCCCAGCACCACAGAAAAGCGTGGGCCTGCCTGGTGGCACATGGCAGCTAGGGACCACCACTAAGCATGCGATCTCCATCCAACAGCAGCAAGGAGATGGGACAGGAAGGAAGCAAGGTAGCTGACCCAAGCCAACACTTGCCCCTCCATGGTGATGCAGGAGAATCTGCCCCATTCCCTGGTTGGGGTTGGTTACTGACAAGGCAACTGCATTCCAGGCAAGGATGTGGGTCAGTGTCTGTGGTTCTATGCTGCCCTCCCTCCTGCCGGTCCTCCCCGACCAGCCAGTCAAGCATACAACCCCCTTCCCTTCTAGGAAAGGCTCTCCCCAAGCCTGTGGTACCTTGGCCTCTCTTTGCTCTACAATCATTTTGGCCTTTGTTCCTTCACACCCTGCTTCTCAGATGCTCCCCCTGCAAAGGGCAGGCTTGCTTGTGCAAATGGGGAGCGGAGTGAGGGCGGGGTGGGGTGCTTGGCACTACTTAGCAGGCGGCGTGCATCAGAGCAGCTCCATGGCTGGCGCTGGGTGGGGGCTGTCTGGAATGGTCTTCATTCGTGGCTCGTTCCTGCGGATACAGCATGGCGGTGAGTTGGGAACTGGGAGGGGAGCCCTGTGCCACGGACTCTCCAGGATGGAGCTTGAGATGCCAAAATATCCAGCAAGACTGAGTCCCAGTCAGAGTCAGGTGCCTTCTGATCCCGTCCTTATTGCATTAACCTGGTGACCGGATGCCCTTGGCCGCCAGGATGCTCTGACAGGCCCGGTGTGGAGGGAGATCCCTGGTCAGCCCACAGTTCCTCAGGCTCCACTGTGCACCCCGGAAGCAGCACTGGGACAGAAAGGCCCAGACCAGCGCTGCGGTCACATTCACACTCTGTGACACAGGTTGAGCAAATAGCCACCACAGTGTTGGCTTCAGTGGGAGGGTTCTACGGGGCCAAGCACACCAGCGACTGAGGAGCATGGGCACCTGCCTCTGTGTTTGCTTCTGTCCTACCTTCTTCTCTGCTTGGCCATCACTGTACCCTGCCTTCTCCTGCGTGTCCATTCCTGCAATTCTCTCTGCCAGTCACGTGACAGCTGCAGGGGCCAGTGGGAGGAACACTGGGCTGAGAAAATCCGGGGTCCACGTTTTTCCTCCACACTCCCCTGCTTTGTGACAGTGATCCCTGAAGCCAAGGCAGCGGGAAAGCTCATAACAAGTGTGGGTGTGATAAATGTGTGCGCGATTCTTTTGCTCAGTCTCTTACCTGTTTCTCTCCTCCACTCCCAGAGTCCCCTCTGCTCTTACTCAGCAGGTTCCTGCTTCTCAAGTCCCCTTATTTATTTTTTTTGAAAGGGCATCACACCTGGCAATGCTCAAGGATTACTCCTTGCTCTATACTCAGGAATTACTCCTCTCGGTACTTGGGAGACCATTTGGGATGCTGGGGATCGAACCTGGGTCGGCTGCATGCAAAGCAAACACCCTACCTGCTGTATTATTGCTCCAGCCCTTTCTCAAGTCCCTTTTGCTAAGGTTTTCAGTGTGCAGTGGAGGTTTTTCTCAGCCCGTGTTTGTCTGGCAGAGGACCCCTTATCCCAAGATGCAGCAAGAGGCTCCATCCCAGGCTCCAAAGTTCTTCTTGGGGAGCCAGAAGAGCCCAGGTAACTCTTCCCTGTGTGAAGGGACAAGATCTGTGTCCTGAAGTGTGTGCGGGGCCAAATCCAGCTGAGACAGCTAGCTAGCATCTGCCTGGAAACTGGTCCTGAGGTTCACTGGGGTCATGCGTGGCTTCCCAGGGCTGTGCCCAATCGATTTTGTGTCTGTATTACAAGCTGTTCTGCCTTTAATGCACGGAACAATAGATAAGATCTGGGTGGAACTCCCACTAAGGCTTGTCTGGGAACCCTGTCCTGAGTGCCCGGCCTTTGGGATCCCTGGTCACCCACTGCTGACCGGCTTTCCTCCATTTTGCCACCAAGCTTACCTTCCTAAAAAGAGACAACATGAAACTGCTTCTCTCACGTCCCCCTGGCCACAGCCACCAGAACAAATATAAAAGCATTTAAAAATATCAGCCTCCACTTATATGAATTATATTCCTAAATAAGTTTACCTAGAAATGATAAATTACACATTATGTAAGTAACGTTATGTAAATATCCCTGCTGTCAGGAAATAGTGTCTCCCGATAATATGCAGCTTGTAAGTTAATTAACTTGAATTTTCCCACCCTAATGGTTTTGCAATGGAAGCAAACAGACGTCCAGCATTAACTGTCTCAAAACAAATAGCCGGCCGCTCACAAAGCCTCTCCATCACCACAATCATCCACTGAGATGGGTCCCCGGGTAGCTGCCACACCCGAGAGATCTGCTTCCAGAAGCAACGTCTGTTTTTGGAATAAGAGAAACCTGCTTATCCCAGCTTCCAGAGGGAGTCGGTGTCAACCTCCTCCCGTGGTCTGGCAGTGGGGTGATAAAGAGAAGGACCCAGGTGTGCCATCAGCATCCCGAGGGGATGAAAGCCACAGCAATGATGTAGGCAGGAAAAAGAGTCAAGAATGTTTTCCCAGCTGGTAGAGAACTCGAAGGGGGGAACTGCTCAGTGGAGGATGGGGCTGATACTCAGCTCAGTGGCTGTCCTGAAACCAACAGGAGAACCCTCCAGCCAGGCGTGCCCTTGGAGGCCTTTCGTAGTGAGAGGTCAGCAGGTGACCTCCAGTCCTGGTGCCTCTCCTGCGCCTTGTAATGTCAGAACTGAACATGGAGCCTCTGTCCAGGGAGAGAGGCCTGCAGAAGGAGGGGATGTGCAGGATTGCAGACTGAAGTTCACAGTTGGCAGATTATTTCTTGGTTCGATCTCTTTGTGAACCAGCTTCGTGTTCACTGGGATGTAAGACTGTTAGCTGTGATGTCTTGATCTTGTGTCACCCTGACATGGTCTTTCCTGGCAGGAATGAGACCACTGGACTCCTGGCTCTCCTGAGTATCACCCCAGTGAACCTTTATGGGGGGCTGACATAAGCACTTACAAAGTCACTGTAAGTGACTCTGACATGCAGTCAGAGCTGAAGGTCTCTAGACAGGGCAAGAGCAAAGAGGAGGCTGTCACAAAAACAAACCCCAGTATACCTAGGGGAGCTCTAGAATCTTCCAAGAACCCAGAGTAGAAAGTTCTGGTAAGAGGCATTTGTCCCCCCTGTGCAACTTCAGATGAGTTACAGATGCTCTTCAAACCTCCACTTTCTTCTCTGTCAAATGGGAGATACAGAGGAAACGGGGATTTTCCCCAGTGTTAATAATGGAAAACAAATGAGATTGTGTGGGTAAATACTTAGCACAGTGCTGGTGCTGTACTTACCAAATTCTTGGGAGATGAGGTCGGTAATGACTGTGGAGGTGGCTGTTTGCATTTGCAATTTCTAAGTAATTTTCTCAGAATGACCATCCAGTATGAAACTGTGGACAAAGCAGTGTTTGTGCCAGGGTCCAAAGAGAAGAGTCCGCATAGTTGATACAAATGACTCGCACTTCATGGAGGGAGCATCAGAAAGGGGCAAGCTAATACTGGGCCTTGCTGGATCTCATGAAAGGCCCTGACATTTATCCTGGCTTCTCTCGGGCCCCCAGAACAGTCATTGTCTCCTGGCAGATGTGTCTGTATCTCTGTGGTAGGAGCATCTGTTTGAGATCACCTGTGCTGATTTGAAACAACGATCTTTCACTCATGGCCTGTGGCTTGGGCAGGTGGATGAATATCCCCAAACCTCCACAACATGGGTGAAGTGATTAAAGGGAGTGTATGGACTTGGTCAATGAAAGCATCTGGGATAGAGAAGCTGCACATGAAGTCATTGCTTTTGGTGTAACTCAAAGGGGAACAATCCTTTGGCTTCAGGAAAGTTTCACTAATGAAAATCTCTAGGACGCTTGGGGATGAGGGAAGATGAACCCACGTAGGAATTCTAATGTTAAAACAATTAGTTAAAAGGAAAGGAGGAAGGAGAAAGATGGAGAAGCAGTTTAAGGGGAACTTAACATTCAGTGCTTTGATGGTTACACTGATAGACATTTGCAGCCATGCAACCTCTTATAGCACAGTTCTCCCTCTTGGAGAACCCGGCAAGCTACCGAGAGTATTCTGCCCGCACAGCAGAGGCTGGCAAGCTCCCTGTGGCGTATTCGATATGCCAAAACCAGTAACAATGATGGTTACTGTTTCAGGGTCAGGTCTCATTCCCCTGACCCTGAAAGTTCAGGGTCATGTCTCATTCCCCTGACCCTGAAAGTCCAGGGTCATGTCTCATTCCCCTGACCCTGAAAGTCCAGGGTCATGTCTTATTCCCCTGACCCTGAAAGATCCTCCGATGTGGCACCATTGGGGAGGATGAGTAAAGAGGGGCTGCTAAAATCTCAGGGCTAGGACAAATGGAGACATTACTGGCAGCTGCTCGAGCAAATTGATAAACAACCGGATTACAGTGATACAGTAATTGATAGACATAATCATGTAATTTGCTATGGGCAGGGAGGGGGGCTCAGTACATAGATAGAAGAAAGAATAAAACATATTACTGCTTAGCACTGGTGTAAGAATTGCCATTTCCACTGCGGGATTTCCATTTTGTTCAGAATTGCAAATGTGAGGAGCATGCATTCTCACGTGTGTGTGTGTGTGTGTGTGTGTGTGTGTGTGTGCATGTGTATACTTACATGTCCACTGAGGGCAGTGACAGAGACAGGGGAAGTTGCTGCAAGCTTCATCGCCTCTTGAGCGGAAACAGGTAGTCAGAGATGGTAAGGGCAGTGGGAAAATTGAGAGCAGATGTTGTGTTCAGGAATTCTGACTGCGGTGTTCCAAGAACAGGGCCAGTCCCCAACCTACAGTTACTGCTAGAATCAGCCTACTGGGTGGTGGTGGGGTCAAACCAGGTTTTAAACACTGGTTCTTATTTAGTCTCTGTTGGAAAACCTCCTTGGGAGACTTTGCAAGGCCTGGTGGCCAGGGTACACCTCAGAATATCCGGGGACTGAGACCTCAGGCTCCTGTGTTTTAGAAGCACCCCAGGTGATTTCAACATGCAACCAAAACTGGGCATGGGGGAGTTCAGCCACAGTTACCCCTTGGTGGGGGTTTGGGGGAGCACCTGGACAAAAGAGGGATGAGAAGTTAAAGGGAGGGCCACATTTGTGGAGGATCCGGTGACAGCTGGGCACAGCCGTGTCACCAGGCGTCCTGGTCTCTTCCTGAGAATCACACTTCTATTGCTCTTTCCCTCACTCATGGTCCCTCTGGAATTCTGCAGGAAGATGCTGTTTGGGAATAGTGGTTGTTTTGAATGGATGATTTGGGGCTTGTGAACTAGACAGGGGGATAGGAAGACTCAAACCAGGTCATCAAGTGGTTGTTTCAGTGACCTAAGAGAAAAGTTGTCAGTCCTGGCTCAGCCTGGGAGCCCCTCTCTGGGCCCGTTGGCTGAGGTTGACATGACAAGATGCTGTTCAGCTTTTCATCAGTGGCTGTGCTGAGTGACAGCACAGAGGCAGGGAGCATGCAGGGGCTCTCGCTACGAGGAAGGCAGTACGAAGACCAGCACTGGCCACTGCCTCCTGCGCCGGGGTTTCTTCATTGGGATTTGCCTTCATTGGGATTTTGTGGGATTTATTGGGGGGGTTGCAAAAACCTCATAGTGGCCTTTGTTGTGGTTTCCACTGGAATTCAGACTCTTAGACTTTCCTTATTCCAAACCAAGGCCAACATTTCAGTAGAGTCTTTCTCCCAACTTCATTTGTGAAAAATAAACTTCAGTTTTCAGTTTTCGAGTGGGACCCAAGGCCTCCCACCTCCAACACACACACACACATGTGTGGGCTCACACACACATAGACACACACACTGACTCTACCTTTCTGAAGCCCAAGGTCAAATTTTGCGTTTAAAAAACCCACTACAGAAGTGGAAAGGGCTGTGTCTGGGGAGAACTTTGTCTTTATGTTCAAAATCTTCTGCTTTCAGGAATGTTTAGGCCTAAAAGGAACTTTTTTTTTGCTTTAGCACGGAAGAAATTGCAGGATGAGCCCCCACAGAGACCCTCAGACACATCAACTCCAGAGAGATCATTCTGGAAGTGGGCCTAGGGCGGAAATCAGAAGCAATGGTTTCTAGCCTGGGGTCCCTTCAGCTTCTCTGTAGTGTTCTCCTGAAAGAAAAAGCTAGGAGGAGCTCAATTGAGTGTGCAGAAATGTGTTTTATGATTTCCATTTGAAAAGCTAGATGTATCTGTGCTATTTTTCATCATCAGAAATAGCATTTGACATGAATCGTTAAGAAATCAAGGCATAGTAAATCATGCAGTATTCATAGATAAGGCCATTCAAGCAGATATAATAGCTTAAAGGATAGGTTGAAGAGCCAGCCCAAATCTGTATTTTTTTTTCTTGTCTGCCTCACCTGACAGTGCTCAGGGACAGACTACTACTGAGCTTAAGGGTTGCATCTGGCAGTTCTTGGGATCAAGCTGGGATCACTTGAATAAATGGCAAGCACTTTTATATGATCTCTTGGGCTCTAAGTCTTGGTTTCTTGCCTTGACCCTGGGAGAAGTTTTGTCACCTTGTGACGAAATGGTATCAGTAGCATCCACTTGGAAGATGTGCTTACACAGCCAATTCTTATAAATGTGCTACACTTGGTTCAGGTGCAAGACAGCTGACTTTTCTGATACCTCTAAGCAAGGAGTGGGTGGGGACAACAGCAATTCCCAACTATGGAAAATGGAGGAAAGACTCCATTTCTTGAGCCAAAGCAGTGGAACGGTGGATAGTGTGCTTTGTTTTGCAGAGAGCTGACCCAGATTAGATCATCCCTGGCACCACATATGGTTCCTTGAGCCGCCAGGAGTGCTCCCTAAGTGCATAGCCAAGAGTAAGCCCTGAGCACCACTGGGTGTGGCCCCCAAACAAATCCCCCTCCAAACAACCAAACCTCCATTTCTTTAATAAATGTAACTTTAAGGAGAAATGGAGGTATAGGATGAAATCACAGATTCAAGAGAGACTTGAGAAATAGCAACCATTTGGACCCTAATTGACTTATGATTTAAGACAAACACAATGTAAAACAGTGTTTGTACTGGAGACAATTAGAATCTTGAAGAATTAATGAACATATGATTCATTTCTGTGCATCTGTGTTTTGTTGATCTCATTATTGCATTTTTTTCACTGTGAAATTATTTCTCCATCCAAGTTAAATTTTATTCCTAAGTATATTCTTTTTTTGATGCCATAATAAGCAGAATGCATTTCTTCTTCAAAAATTTATTTTTAGTGTATAGAAACATAGCTGATAATTCTGTATTTTGATCTTTTTTTGCTTTTTGGGTCACACCCAGCGATGCTCAGGGGTTACTCCTGGCTTTGCACTCAGGAATTACTCCTGGAGGTGCTTGGGGGACCATATGGGATGCCGGGTACCGAACCCGGGTTGGCCGCATGCAAGGCAAACGCCCTACCTGCTGTGCTATCGCTCCAGCCCCTGTATCTTGATTTTTTTCCCTTTATTTATTAGAGCTAGCAGGTTCTCCTCAACCAAGTCTAAGACTTCCTATGTGTAAAAATCATTCTTACCTGCAGATAATTCTGTACCTCTTCCTGTGGAATCCTGATGATGTCTTTGATTTCCTTTATTGTCCAGTTGCTCTGACTAGAACTTCCAGTACAGTGTCCACAGAAGGGCTGTGGGAGTGGGTACCCTTTTCTTATTCCCTGATCTTAGAGAAAAAGATTTCAACCTCTCAGTGTTGAGTGTGGTGTTGCCTGTGGGCTTTCCCCATGGGCTTTGTTGAGAAATGTTTCCTCTATGCCTAACTTACAAGCTATTCCATCATGAATGGATGTGGGATTTTGTCAGATGCTTTCCCACATCCATTGAGCTAATCATGCTTCTTTTCTTTCCTTCTGTTAACATGGTGTGTCACATTGATTAAACTGTGCATCTTGAACCATTCTTATATCCTGGGGTAAATCCTGCTTGGCTAAGGTAAATGATCCCCTTGAACAAGCCACTGAATTCTATTGCTAGTATTAGAGCATTTACATCATACTTATCGAGATATTTTTCAGGTTGTAGTTTCCTAGACATGCCCCTTTCCAGCACAGTCAATGGCATATTTGTGATCAAGGTATATTATCGCAAGTTTTGATGTTCTGTGGAATTAGTGTCACACAAAATAGAGTCCTAATTTATCAGAGATACATACCAAAATGTTTACAGATTCTATCAAACCCTTATGGAGTTTATTACTAAATAATAGTAGAATGTGGAAGTGGGTAAGAGAGATGGTTGGAATAAGACTGACTTGATACTTGTCAAAACTGGCCACCGGGTACATGGGGTTCATCTTGCCATGATGTCTGTTTTTACTATGTTTACCAATTTCCATTATAAAAAAGGAAAACATGTAGGTGAGAATTATTTATTATGTAGTATAAATAATCCTATCAAAGCTTAAAAATTGCTATGAGATCCTAATCTCCCTCAACAACCCTTACCAGGAGACTGCAGAGTTTTTGCACAGCAACAAATTGTTAACTCAACAGCACTTTTAGGTGTGGGCTTCAGATGATAGAAGAAATGGATTAGAAAGGGATTTTATTTTCCCAAGCAATATCTTCAGCAAGCTTTTCTGAGTCATAGCAAAGAAAGTGGACATTCCCCCCAAAACAAAGAACAAAACAAAAATACTCTAGGATTTTTTTACCCTGATAATTTGTGGTAGGTTTCTTTATTTTTTGAATATAAAGTGACAGAAATAATTTGCCATTAGAAAAGAGAAAGAATCTTTGACTATTTACAGCTTTTATACATCACAAAGTTTTTCTTGTTTTTTATGTTGTGTCTTTTTTTTTAATTCATTTTAATTTTTGTTCCTGCATCATTTGAACAAGTCCAAACCGGAAATCTATACAGCTCACAAAAAAGCCCTCCACCCAAAAGACCCCCCACCCCCACCCAACCCCAATGAGAAACAAGAGAAACCAAAAGAATGAAATCAACTTATTTCTTTTTTTAAAGGTAAGTCATTTGCTTATATATATACTTGTAATTATTTTTGTTTCAAGTTCAAACACCAAAATCCAAGAGAGAAAGGAAAAAATAAAAAGACCCAGTCATCCGCCCCTCCCCCCACTCCAGAATCTCAATTGATCCCTGCACGTCCAAAATAAGAAATATATATTTACAGAAAATTAAAACAAACAAAAAAAGAAACTTGGAGGTGGATGGGCTGGGGATCTGCAAGTCTGGAGGAAGGAGAACCGGCCCCAGGGAGGGGGTGGGATCTGGGCCTCACAAGACAAGCCTGAGTCACCCGTGCTTTCCCTGGAGGGGAAGAGGGGGCTGACACGAGGTGGGGAAAGCGAGAAACGTGTCCCCCACTGCCATGTGACTTTGGGAGGGGGGGTGGCTCGAAGTTGGCGACCCAACCCCACAGTGGATTTGTATTTTGTGGTTTCTGTCGTCACCCCCTCGCACTCACACATGTACGCGTGCACACACACACAGGTACACACACAGGCATGCGCCAGTCATTGTGGCTGAGTGTCACCATGTCACCACTGGAGCATCGGTTCCTCACTGATGGAGGAAAAGAGAATTTGTCTTCGCGGCCAAGAGTTCTTGCCTTATCCTGACCCTTCCCTGGTCTCCACTGTCACATGCTGTCTCGCTCCCTGAAATAGTTCCACAAGCATCAGAATATCGAGGCTGGGATGGTCATTGGGTAGCAAAGCTTTTGTGAAGATCTGCTCCCTCTTCCCATCAGCTCCCTTCACATGGGTATACCTGGATAACCAGGAGTGGAAGTAACCTGAACTCGGGGGCACCTGGGACAGAGGCAAAGGAAGCCATGTTGCTTTCTGCTCACCTTTGGAAGACAACGGACCCAGAAGTTCAGAAGTTGGAAAAACCAAGAGAGAGCTAGAAAAAACCACCTGTGGCTAGCTTTCCTTGCTTCCTCCTCCATTTCTAAATAAGCTTCATTTATCTTCAGTGCATAAAGCACAGTAGTACCCCTTGTGTTGTTTGCAATTTCTTGCATCCTTCCAATGCAAGAAGACAAGATGTGCCATGACATGGTACAGAATAAACATGGTGTAATGTTTTGCGGGACATGCCAGGCAGGACATGACTAAGCTAAGGGGTCTATGTGCTGGTAGGCAGAGTTGAGAGATCAGCAGCAATGGTTATGATCAAATGGTATGCCTTGTTCATAGCCACTGGAAAAACCAGTCCATTAGAAGTGATGGAACAGCTTCTGCCTCTTTTTTGATTTGAGCTGTTGTTTTTCAAGGACACAGGAAATAAAATAGATTCTACACACCATCTGCATTAGAAGTCTGTGGAATATTTCTGGGGGCAGGCTCTGGATTGCTTTTGCTAAATCTCCAAATGCCAACCCAATATATTTTTCTCCTGCTTCCCATGGGCACATTTTCCCTCTCCCACCCCGATACCCCCACTACAAAGCCCTCACTTAGAACACATTCCTTCCTCTATGTTCATAGGAAGCTCCAGATCTTCCATCTCTCTTGCCCTTTTGATTTCCTGATGCTTCTGCCCCACTGTTCTGTTGTGACAGAAAAATCCTAACAAAAAACGATCATTTGATGAAAACTTTAGCCGAATCAGACAGAAGCAAAGCTGTTTCCAATCCTTTTACTTTTAACAAAATAAACTACAAGGAAGCATTGTGATTCTCCCAAGGAAAGAAGTTTGTTGGGAGAAAGATTTGGTCTAAATATGCATTCTTTCTTGGGCAAATAGTCCAAGGGGGCCTTTGCCTAAGATGGCATTGACTAGTGTCTGTAAAATAAGAGGTGGTTTACCCCCACACACTGGGGGCTGTTAGTGCAAACCCCAAATCCAAACCAAGGGATTTGTGCAGAGACACCAGTATCTTGTGAGCTGCTGGCAGACGCTGCCCTACAGCACCACAGCCTTCTGGCCTCCTGTGAGCCTGCCCAGTCAACACGGACAGTCTCTGACCGCGAGAGAAAGGCTTGGGAGTCAGTCTCAGACTCTCCAGTCACTCTCCAGAAGACCACCTTCACCCCCCCTTCCTCCTGCACTTCCTCCCCAGCCTTTATGAACTCCCACAATCATGCCACAAATCCCTGGTTCATCCACAGCGATGACGCCAATTATTTTCTCTCCTCTTGCTTTCCCTGAAAGCCGGTTCTTCCTTGGGCTGCAGAAGCCATCCCAGGTAGCCAAACTACATCTTCTATGTTCCTCATGCTGCTGAACCCTGAGGGGAGAGGATGGCGCTGTCCTACCATTCAGAGCCTCTTCCATATCTCCCTTGCTCCCTACGCCTTTAAAATCAAGGCGAAACAGCAAACCGACTTAGAAGCAAATCCATCTATATTAGCTGCTCCCCTTACATGAAGCAGTGTTGGTTTTTCTTATTGGGGCGAGTGCCTCACATATGCAAGGCATGTGCTTGACCACTATGCCACGCTGCCCCTGGCCCTACTGAAGCAGTTCTGGAAGAATCTCTATTCTTGTTATTTTTATTATTGATAGCCACAGAAAGTCATCATTTTCCTGTGCTGACCTCTCAGAACCTTGACCTCTGCTTGCTCTATAATCTTGTCATCACCCCTGTCCCCCTTTCAGACTATCATTACCAATAACCCCAATATTTCCCTAATCTCAACCTCGAGACCCAACTCTATAGCTCCATTTCTAGAGTTCTCCTTCTGGAACCTAACTCTATAATTTGCAGACCTCTGTCTACATCTTTACCTCCTTCCCTGAAAATTTCCTGTACCTAGAAATCCTCACATTTCTCCTCCCCTGCTTCCAGTCTAAGGTCACTGGTCACGCTTTCTACTTGCAGTGGCCTTGGCTCCATGACTCCTGCTGCTTCTATTGCCTGTTAGCTTCAAACCTCAGCCCGAGTAGAGGGGAGGTGGGGAAGAGACAGATGGGAAGCAACAGGAGCCAGGTGAGGGGATGAAGGTACAAAGGAAGTATTTAGGGAATGATCAAGCCAAATATTCAAACCACAGAGTCAACAACACTGAAATCAAAAGACCCAAACTTTCACAGCCAAACTTAAAAAGATGCCTGTAAAGTTGACAGGGTAGATGGGAGGTGGGGGGTTGGGGGGTTGGGGTATATCAGCGGGAACGTGAGAACATTGCTGGAGGGAAGTTGACACTGGTGGTGGGATTGGTGCCACAATACTGCATATCTAATAGTCAACTATGAATAACTTTGTAGATCATGGTGCTCTAATAAAAAATAAATTAAAAAAACCCTCAGCCCTGCTTAAATCTATTCGCTCTTTCAGCAGCTGAATGCAGTTGAAGGAAATTTAAACTCCCTTAAAACTGACCATCATATTTGGCAACCTGCTTGACACTGCTGAAATACATTCTCACTCATTCTATCAACCTGATGAGGCTCCTAACGTCATTTCCTCCTCTTGGACCTCTGATCCCATCACTTGTCATCTTATCAAAGATCACTCCCAATATATCCTTATTCACACTCTCCATTGACACATTACATTGCCTTACAAAAAAGTCCTCCTTAGACCCCTTACCATCGATAGCCATTTCTGTGTTGCCTTAAAATCTAAACTCCCGAGAGCAACCAATCCATAGCCCTTACTTTCTCTTCTCCCACTCTTTCTTGATCCCATCCCACAATGCCTTGTTCCCCACCATGCCACTGAAATAACTCTTGAAATGAATCAACAAACTGATGTCTGCAGATTACCTGGTTTTATTCATTAACATAGCACTGAATTGACTTCTGACTTCCCCAAAGTGCTGGTTCCTCCTCCTCCCTGGAGGTCCTTGCATTTCCCCCAGGCTGCAGCTGGGGGTGAGGGGCTCCCTTTCCTTTGCACTATTGAGATCCAGTCTCACGTCTTTAAATGTCACCTGGAAGCCTTCCAACCCCAGATTGGTATCTTCAGACCACCTCTCCCCTAAGCTACAGGTCCATGTTTACCATTCATCAGCCTTCCCCTGGGACATCTGACAGACTCCTTAACACACTGATGCTGGCACATACCACCAGTGCCTTAATTAACACAAACTGAAGCACTGCCATCAACATGTGAAACTTACCATAATGCTATCTTCCACCATTACTTTTTCCCCCCGGAGGATTCCTCTCTTAGTTATAACTCCAAACTACCACAAGTGGAGGCCAGAAACACATGCCATCCTTAATTCTTTCCCTTCTTTCACTCAATATCTAATTCACTGCAAACTTTTCAACATATGGCCAGAATCCAGCCACTCGTCAATATGTCCCCTGCTAACACCACGGTCCAAGCCATCATCATGGATCAGGAATCACTGGACGCCTTTGTATGGTCCCTGTGGCTATGTCCATTGCTCGCTCTCCTCCCCCAGTATGGCCTCAAGGCAGCTGCCACCGCACTGATTTCTAAACAGAAGTCAAGTCATAGTCTATACCCAGAACCAATTAGTGGCTTCTTGTCTGACTCTTGGTAAAAAGCCAATCCCTAGCAATGCTCTCCAATAGCCATGGGTCACTTGCCCCTCTCTGCCTGCCACTCTCTGTGCACCCCTCTCACATGCCCCTGATGCAGTGACCCATCTGCGCCTCTTCCAGTACACCCAGCCTGCGGTTTGATGTTGGGACCTTGGCAGTTGCTTTCTCTCTGCTCGAAAAACCCTCCACAGAGAATTCTCCACGGCTGGTTTAAAGCTTTTGCTCAAATATCACCTTCCCTGGGACCTTTCCTTGTCCACACTTAACAAAGCAGCAATATCAGGCCCAGCCTCTGATTCTCTAGCCCCGTAGCCTGTCTCATTTTCCTCCAAGCACTTTGCAACATCTGTCTGCATATACTTTTACTGCTTTCTTTGCTGTTTTCCTCTCATCAAAATCCCAGCTTCATGGGAGCCTGGACTTTGTGGAGTCTCTGTGAATTCTTTCAGATTCCTAGCCTGGTGTTTCTACTCAATAAAAACATCGGGATCAGTGCTTGGGCTTGTCATCTCTTCAATTCACACTTCTCAACTGCAGACCAATTCTCCCCGCAGAAAGGTTTAGTAGAAGAAAATAAAATACACCCGATAGTCGCTCTAAACTTCAACCAATTTTCGAAATGGAAAGAGAGTGCTTCCATATCTTGTTCCTGTCTGACTTGGGCATTTCCTTGGATTTCTAGTTACGATTTTAAAATAAGTGAAGAAATACTGAAAGTCAGTCGCATTCCACTCTGGTCTCCCATCCACCCTGTATAGATTTCATAGAGACCATTTGGGAGTTTTGTCTAACATTTCAGTCTTTTTGATTTGTTAGGAACTTATGATATACTGCCTTTCAATATTTCAGAGCTTGGAAGATTATGTTGGGGTAGTAAGTTCCAGGTTCATATGTGTCAGACTCGGGATTAAATCAATCTGTAAAATGTTCATTGGTAATCTAATATCTAATATACCAATTTCTTTCCTGAGGTACCCAGTAATCAGGTTAGAAAACTGGTTTTCCCTCTGGGGATGAGAAGGTAGAATTTTATTGAAAAGATTTTGTCTCTCAGAGGTGACCAAACTTGGTGGCCCAAGAGCATTTCCAAATTGCAAAACAAAACAGATCAAAATAATAAAAACCCATCTTGGCTGTGCCTAATTCTGTCCCTGGAAAAGACAGCTCTTCACTGTTCCTTTGGCTTCCTGATAGCAACAGTCAGTTAAGAAGAACTTTCCTGGGGTTTGGAGACCATTTCTCAAGGGTTCGATATGAAGCACTCAAAGTCTGGCTAGAGGGATGCCTATACCTCTTTCCCGAGCTGGTGTGTCACCTTCTGAACAATGCATAGCACATCCCTCCTCCTGTCTCCCCTACAAGAGTGACACACAGACATCTCCTCTGCGAAAGACCAGAGTGTGGAATTTGTAATGTCATCTCACTCACAAACCATTCTACCCGATTTCTCCCTTTCTGACTTCTAGAGTTTTCTCTGTTCCGTGAAGAGCTTTCTTCAGAACCCAGCCATGGAACCTGTATGTTTATTCTTTCTCCCTTCTTACTCTCCTCCCAACAGAACAATGTGGATGGTTCACATGCACCAGCTCATTGGAAAGCTGGTTAGTGACACTAGTCTGAAGGCCACGGAGAGCACAGGAACATGGGAACATTAGGACCGAGCCAGCTGCCTGTATCACATGGGACTTGCCTTGAAATCACAAAAAAGTGAGACAACAGTTACTCCCACAGAAGGTCGCTGTGCACACGCCGTGCACCTCTGTCCAAGCCCTTGCTCCAAGCACACTCACATGTGGCTTCAGATGCTGGAGCCAAGCTGTGGCCATAGCAGGCCTGTGGCTGTCGCTGGAGAGTGCACTTCCTGCAGCTGGCCTTGACCGGAAGGGTTTGGTCACCGGGCCTTTCCTGTTTGCTTTCATTCTCATCAACTCCTCTATCTTCCTGAGTTAGAAAATGAGAAAAACGATGAGAAAGTTTGTCCAAGGATTTTTTTTTTGGATTGGGTTAGTAGCTCACAGAGTTAAGTGGCTTAAGGACAAGATTGGTCTTTCCTTAAGACAGGAAAGTGAGGCTGGGAACCCAAACCAGGAAGGCTTGGGAGAGCTTCCACGAAGGTTGAGAGGCAAAGGAAGTGCTACCATGTAAGGAATCTGCAGGATGTTCTCTGTGATAAAAACCACTTGGGCATTTTCATACGAAGAGAGCTCAGTGGGCTGAGAGCAAGCTTTGCCTGCTGAAGTTATTGTTCTTTTGATCTGGTCCTGACTACTGAACTGTTTGAAGGATTCAGGAGAGGTAAGAGAAGCCCCAAAGCAGAGCAATCCCTGGGAGAGAGAATACAAACCCCACAGAGAGTGGGGGATGTGATGGACATGCTAATCCCATCCATTCCTTCTCACTGATCTCTGTACCAAACTTGGCTAGCCAGATGTCTGAGCGGTGATGACGAGGTAGATGTCCCCGCTCTGGCAAAGAAAATGAGCAAGAATCAATCATGACAATCAAACTCGATGGCTGTCCTCATATCTGTCCTGTCTACCAGGCTTGCCCCAAGGGAGGGGCATGTGGCTTACTCTTACCAGAACATTCTAGAAAGGAAGATCTGGGGACAGGGGTGATATTGAGATCTGCTCACCCAGTGGCTGAGTCTGGCCCCAGGAGTGATCCAAACCGAGACCAGAGGAATCCTACTCGCCCCACACTGTACAAGAAGTTTAAGCTTATGCAGAAGCTGTTATTCATTAAAAAACTCATGGGCCCCAATCGTGACTTTGTCTTCTCCTGTGTTTTCAGGGTACAGCAGGAGCCCTGGGACCATCACCTCCAACTCCAGGCATGGAGAGTACCCTCCTTCGATGCACACTCAGATGAGTAGCTTCAGTCTAGAGCTGATATTGGCTTTCATGGCACAATACCTACCTGACCGCTGCTCTGGGATGTCCTGTTTGGGCTTCTCTTTTCATTTCTACTATAACTGCTAACCCTGCTAATTACCTGCTATACCACAAGGGTCCCAACAACTCCTATTATCCTGCCTCCCTTTCCTTCACCCCCTGAAGGTAACTGTAGTAGAACAGGGAATGGGTGGCTCAGGTGTTCTGAATGCTTACCAACCATCATTCCAGTTACTTGTCCTTAAGGAGTATCACACAGCAAGAAACTCTAAAGATACTCATGAAACATAGGGTGTCTAGCTAGAAGTGTCCCGTCCACTCTCTCTGAAGGAGTTGTGAAGCTATCAAGGCTTCAAGAGCCTAAAGAAAGACCATACATTGGCAGTAGACTTGATTCCAAATTTTGACCTAAGGAGGATTCTAGATCCTTCTCATGCCATGCCTGTATATGGGGCTAGCTCCTATCCTCGCCTCTCCTACAGTCAGGCTTGGGGAAGGGGGTCTGCTTGGCTTATGGGAGAAAGGAAGCTCCACTGTCCCATGTAAGGATTTTGCTGTCATTCTGCTGCTGCTTCTGTCTTTTCTCTAGAGACAAGATGGACTGACTAATGGAAAAGAATTCTTAACTTTAGGGCCTTAGAGCTCCCTCACTGCTCCATTCAGAACCACAGTCTGCTTTGTGGCATACACTGAAAACCCTGTCCTATTTGGAGAGGCTGATTAAGTATAACCATTACTTGTTTCTTATGCTGCCTGTATGGACATGGGACCATTCGTCAGTGAATTGGTGGATTGCAAGAGAAAGGCTAGGCTCCCCTAGCCCTTAGATGCTTATAAAAATCCACCATTTACAATTTTGGGGCCAAATTCAGTTTTTTTGAAGAACACCCAGACCTTTATTAGTCTTCCCAATTAGTCTCTCTTCCTTTAGACTAGGTAGTCAACATGACTTATGGACCTGGGGAATAGAGATGCTTCCTTTTGGAATTCACTGTGTGTACGAATAGCTTATACTTGGGGAAAGGTCCCCCACCTCCATTTCTTGGGAGCTTTTTATTTATGTGGGATACATTTTTTTAAATAATAGAAGATTACTCACTGACCTACCCCACAACATTCAAAAACTTTTTTTTTACTAACTGGCCTTCAACTTCTTCTTATTACAGGAACTTTTCTATCCCTCTCTCATCTTCAAAGATTTCATTTAATTGTTACCCCTTGAACTTGTTTCTGTAGACTCTGAGGAAATGTGCATGAGCGAGTGAGTATGTGTGTGTATGAATGTGTGTGTGTGTGTGTGTGTATAAGATATTGTCCAGGGTAAAGATTTGGGTACATTAGCTGCCTGGCATCCATGGCTTTTCTGCACCATTGGGTGCTGAATACTTAGGGAGGAGTGGACAATTCAGGATGTATTACTCAGTAAACTATGGTAAGAGTCAAAATTTAAGACAAGTTTGGACTGCCAAAAATTTTCTATATAATCTTAATTTTGGCTAATCAACAAATTTTGCTGTGTTCAACTTTTCCACCTATGAAATTAAAAACCAACCCTATTACCATATCAAAGAAGGCCATTTAGAGATATTTATCATAAATTAACCCTTGTGCATCTACTGATGGATTCTGTTTACTCAGAATATACCACAGCAAAACATGGCAGACACTTAAATCAGCTGCTGGTAACCCTAGAAACACCCACTTTTTTCAAGGGGATCTGGGGTCAAGGTATAAACCACCATATAAACAGTAGAAGGAAATTTAACCATGAACACCCAAGGAACAAATTCTCAGATTTCTTTGTCCTCCATTTCTTGTGCCTGCTACTAAGAATTTACCAAGATCATTGTTCCAACCATTCAGTCTTCAAGTTTCTCAAAAGACCTCTTTCTCTTCACATTTCATCACATCTCTTTCTCTTTTCGAGAGCCAAATTAGCCAGGTTTACACACCAGGCTCCAGCCTAGCATTAAAACACAGCAGAGCTGATTGTGCTAGATGTGTTTGGGTTCTGATTTAGAAACCTGAAATATCATGCTTATGTACTGTGTTCTCTCAGCTTCTCATCGTGTGTGTGTGTGTGTGTGTGTGTGTGTGTGTGAGTGAGAGAGAGAGAGAGAGAGAGAGAGTGAGTGTGAGCTACTCAAAGCTCACAGTTGAGCTAATTCAAGATGCTTTAACTGAGGAAGAGCTGAGAGAGAAGAGGTGACCATGGAATGAGGGGATGCACAGTTCTTGGAGTCTGGGTTCATTTGAAATTGCATTCTGATCAAAAAAAGGGTTTCCGTTACTTTATTACATTTCCACTCTCTCCAGCTCCTTTACTACCAACTGATGTGAAGTCTTGATATTTTCCCAGCGCCCTAGAGAGGAAAAATTATTTCTCTACATATCACAGCACATATTTTTCACTCCTATCCCCATGAAGGGCAGACCTTCACCCCCACCATGGTGTTACTGGGAAGAGAGGTGGGCATACATGATCGTCTCTTAGCAACAAGAACTGTCTGTCCTCAGGGAAACTTATTTCTGCTTCTCCATCCTCTTAGCACAAAGCCACTAACCGGGCATCAGATGAACACAGAGATTCCGCAGGGTAAAATAGGGACAGCAGGCCAACTTGATTGTTCCCTCACAAAGGAAACATTTCCTTCAAATAAAGGCCGGATAATTCTGTCAAATCAGGAGCATGTCAGCAACCCACAGGCCATGATGGAGCCCAGGAGGAAAAACTGGCTCAAGAAGGTATAGCATCGCTATCCAGTTTTCAATGAACCCGGGCATCCAACAAGCGGATACTGCTGTTCTGCCAACTGGTCACAACTGGTGTCTTGGGATGTGTGTGTGTGTGTGTGTGTGTGTGCGCGCACGCGCACACACACGCACACATGCGTGCGTGCACACATGAATGTGCATGTGTGATGTGAGTGTGTGGGTACATGTGCTGGTAGATACACAAGCAGAAGGAGTTCCTGGCTATGAGATAAGGTTGATGTGGCCATGCAGGGGTGCAGATGGGCGAGCCAGGGAAGCAGTTGCTAAGCCATTGAGTGCACCCCTCAGGCAGAGAAGGCATAATGGCCCCATCATTGGTTTGCAGATGGCCCATGTCCCCAACACCACAGGGCATGTTCAAATAACCCTTGATTCCAAAGGACCAGCATTGGTTACAATGAAGATGTTATTGTGACATGGGTACTATGTGGGCTCTTCTGAAGGGGATCAAGGTTTTAGGTTGGGAGGTGCAGAAGTAGGGGTAGGGGTGGATTGGAAAACATCCCCCCTGGACTCATGGGAAGAAAAGAAGAGAGGGAGGGAGGGAAGGAAGGAAGGAGGGAAGGAGGGAAGGAAGGAAGGAAGGAAGGAAGGAAGGAAGGAAGGAAGGAAGGAAGGAAGGAAGGAAGGAAGGGAGGGAGGGAGGGAGGGAGGGAGGGAGAGAGGGTGGGAGGGGGGAGGGAGGGAGGGAAGGAGCTGCTTAGCACTCTCCCAGCAGGTTTTCTCAAGCTGCTCCTATATCAGATCTGAGACAGACTCTGGTGTGAGAACAGATGACATAACACTTGGTGGCCCAAAGTCTTTTTCCCAGATGCTTGCTGGGGCCTGGCTGTCCCAAGGGTGTCACATGAACAGTAGCTCAGCTCTACAGGCGGACCAGCCCTCTGTGGACATTCAGGACCTCATCCCTCATCCATAGATGTTGCTAAAACCACACCCCCCACAGATTCTAAGGGACAATGCCACGCAGCGGGGCACCATGGCCAGAGAAGCAGATAGGATGTGGTTCTTGCTCCCTTGAATGCCCTGGATGGCCGTTCCCAGACCTGGGATGGATAGTTTTGGCTCAGATACCCTAAGCCGTGACTGCGCAGGAAGACAACTCTTAAAAAGTCCCAGAACGCCTTCCCCCACTTTCCTTTCTTGTGCCCTCAGAGTTTTCAATTATAAGTAGAGATGAGGAGGTGCCCCTCTCCCCTCAGACCAGGGGGCCCAGGAAATAGGCTCTCCCTGCTGAGTGACTTGAGTTCCTGGGAAGAATGAAAGGACCAAAGGACCAAAGGTGCTACAAGGTCATCCATCAGCTTTGCTCCTGCTCCTATCCAAGGCATGCTTCACTCCACTGCATACCCTGGAGGACCTACATGCTGAGGTGTGGCTGAGAATGAGTCTGGCAGCCTCCCAGCTTTGTCTGTGCCTGAAAGTCCTCAGGGACTTCTGACTTGTTTGCCATCTCCCTACCTCATGGTTAAAGATGCTCAGAAGCAACAAAAATCAACACCAACAGCCATATTGCAGGGAAAACAACTTCCTGAATAGACAACTTTTGAATTTTTAAGGAATGGAAGAAATTCCATTGCCTTGGTTCAACACATTTCTAAGATGGCACCTCCGACCTTCCTGATTACTCTTATCAGGCTACTGGTTTCATGGGTTCCAAGAAGCTCCTAACAATTTTGTTGCACGTGTGACCTAGCCCTGCTCTAGGCTTTCCGAGTTGGTGGGAAGCGCCCCTTGGGACTCACTCAGCAGTTTGCTCTATGGTGTCTCTCAAGTTGTCCCGACTTGCCAACAATAACTCCACGGACCCGTCCTGTCTCAATGAAAAATGGACTTTGTTTCCCCCTCCCCTTTTTTGTTTTGGAAGAAGGGACTTGTCACTGCCTGCAAGTTATTTGAGTTGAGTTCTTTATAGTGTGCTCTAAATTAGCACACAGTGGCAAGAGATGCCTCCCAAAGGAGAATAATTCATGCTGGATGACATAATGAGATTTATAGGCGGCCGGCTGGCAGGAGGGAACATTCTGGTTACAAGGGCCACACTGGCTCTGAGCGTTTCTTTATGGGGACACAGTGAGTGACAGCAAGAAGACGGCTTAAGAGAATGACTCTGTAACTGGAAGCAGATTGGGGGAGGCTCAGCGTATAGTGGGATGGGGTACCACGAGACCAGAGGATCTGTCTTCCCTCCAACTCCTGGTAACAAATACCAGCTTAGAGACTGAACTTCTCTCTGAACCAGCTCACTCAAAGGCAAACCACATCTGCTATAAAATACACAGATCAGAAGTAAAGCACTAAATATCCTCACCATAACATCTTCCCTTTGAGAGAAGTGACCAAAGAGACAAAAAGAGTGAAATCCGGAGCCCAGGAGAGAAATAGCAAGACAAAGCTATAGTCGGTGCAGTGCCTCCAGCTTCCTCTGGTCTGAGGGACGGTACAGATGGAAGTTTCCACACATGCGGCCCAATGCTTGTGTCCATGGTTGTGTGATTTTCTGATTGTGACCAGGTCCTCCCGGTAATGTGTTTAAGAACAGGGAGGGTCCTCTGGACCGGGTCACAGACAAACCAGTCCCAGAGTGTCAGGTCACTAATAGTGACTCAGCCTGGAGAGTAAGGAATCTTGGGACAGCTCCACTCAAAGCATCTGCAAAGCCTCAGGTAGCCAGTATATGGTCAACACCCTCTAGAGGGAGTCCAAAGTTCTCCCTCTGTCTGGGCAACATGTGTGCATGTAGTCTTGTAAATATTGGGACTATAGTCAGTCACAAAATAACTGCAGAGAACGAGGGAAAAGAGAGAAACCCAAATTCCCACTTGAAATAAATGCAACCTGGAAATGTGAGAGCGCATGTTATGTTTGGTTGGGATTGTGGGGAGGGACAGAAATCAAGAGATGTGGAGGGTCTGCTGCAAGTATTGTGTGGGGAAAATAAACCATGACTCCGTTTCCATTTTCATTTACAATGTAAAAAAAGTTTAGCCGTGGAGCAGAAAGAGAGCACGAAGGGCTACGGTTTATGCTTTGCAGGCGGCAGCTGCATTTGATCCTTGGCAGCACATGGTCCCAGGTAAACTCCCAGGAGTAAACCATGAGCATTAAACCATGAATAGCCACCAAGCCACCTCCCCACGTGTGTGTGTGTGTGTGTGTGTGTGTGTAATGCAAAATAATTCACTGTATGTGTAAAAGTTAATCTGGGTGTTGTCACAGAGTTGTTTATGGAAGCAGTAACTCCCACATACAAGTCACTGGAAGGTGCTGGAGGGGATAAAAGGATGAACAGTTGCAAGCTCTGACCACAGGGAATTGATAATCTAGTTTGGGAGATGAAGTGACTAAGAAGCAGGACCTAAGATGGTTTTGTGATAGTTGAGGTACAATGAAAGCATGAGGAGAGGTGAACCTAGTGGGTCTGGTCTTGGAAGACTATCACAGTGGAAATAAGATGTGATATAGGAAGGTGAAGATTGGGGCAAAGGAAAGTGTTCAAGGAAGACAGAGAGATACAAAGAGAAACAAAAACAATGCAAGGAAGGTCCGAGCTCCTAGGTCTGGGCCACCAGGCACACACAGGTCAGAGATTCTTGCTTGACAGAGGAGCAGGGATAACCCCCTGCAGGTGTTTTTGTTTGGAGCTGGAGAATGACATTTTGCTTTTAAGTGAGTGACTGATCAAGAGTTGATTCTGATCTTGAAACCTTAGAACAATACTAGGGGATTAAAATAATCCAGACAAGAGGAAAGGGCTGGTAGGAAAATATGGGGAAACCTGGTGGGTGAGAGGAGCAGGCTTTTGGAATGAATAGATGCGCATGAGGCAAGACTGGGGGAAGCATATGTGGCTGAAAAGATGTGGTTGGTGACAAGAGGATGGAAGAAAGGGTACCATTAGCCTCCAAGGCTAATTTGTCCATGATCTTTGGATGGTCTTGGCTATTTGATGTTATGTGACCTTTGTTGTCTAGATACTAATGATTGAAAATATGAGCATTAAGCTGAAGTGAGAAATAGGACCTGGACATGACACATTCAGTGAGTTATTGAAGTCCCAGAGGAAGGAAAATTTGCTGCAGAAACATGGTGGGAAGGTGGAAAGGTCTAGGCTGGGACACCAAGCTAAGACGTGCTGAGGGGACAGGAGCAGGAGAGACACAGTGGACCCAGAGGCTAGGATTCATACCATCAGGAAGTATAGACTACTCTTGATGAGGCTGAAGAGCAAGAAGACAAAGGAGGGTGGGTTTGGTAACAAGTTCTCAGGAACGGTGCTTTGGCAGTTTCAGGAGAGGGGAGAAGTCAGCCAGACCTTAAAGATCCACCGCCTAGCAACAGGTCAGGAAAGGAAGACAGATGCCCTCTTTTAAGATATTTGTATTTAAAAAAGTTAAAGGAGAGTCCGAATTGAGGGAAGATTGGTTGGTGACAGGCGGCAGATATTGGGGAGAGATGAAAAGGCAGCAGACAGACCTACATGGGCTGGAGTGGACCTAGTAAAAGCCACTTTGGGCAGAGGACAGGGAGGACGAGCGTAAGGAGGGAGGATGGGAAAGGTGAGGGATGGGCAGCAGAAGTGGATGGGGAGCAGGTCTGTGAGAATTTCAAACCAGAATTCTTCCTTAGTGGCAGGCCGGTAGCCTGTGGGAAGAGAGATGAACATAGAAGGGAAAACAAAAGCATTCTTGGAGGAAGTAACACGGCATGAACACTGGAGGAATACAGTGGGGAGGGCCAGGTGGAAATGAGATGGGCTGGTTCATGTCCTTGGGCACACAAAGGTTTTAGACCTTCTTGTCTTGGGCTGGAAGAAGAGATCACAGGCCAGAGCTGAGCCACTGAGGATGGGCACAGGGTTAGACCCAAGAGGAGAGGCAATGAATGATGCCAAAGGGACTTGGACCAGAATGACAGAGCACCTAGGAGGTTAGGGATGACAGAGAGGGCACGCGGGCAATGGCAGACATTTTGGCCTGGGAAGTGGGATACATCTACATGGAGAGGTACAGGCTTGGCCGGCATGAGGAGCCCTAAATCTCTGCAGTATTTTTCTAAATCATCTCACAAATCATACCTTTCGCTCACACCTGAAACCAGAAAAAAAAATAAAATAAATTAAACCTGCCTGGATAAATATGCTCATGTATGAACATCTATTTATATACACTTAATTCATATATTTAAATATTTTAGACATTTGCATTCACATATTATATGTGGGTATAATATACTCCATTTAAAGATCTTTTGTATTCTGCACAAACCCAGCCCAGAGGCAGAGCCTAAACTCAGTGGAAACAAGTTTCATTGAATTGCCAGGTTTCTCTAGAGCTCTTATTTTTTTTGGTCTCCCACACGGCACTGGTATTTGCTCCACCCCCTAAATCACCACGTTGAAATATTACAATTAGAGTTCAGGTTTGAAGTGCAGAAACCAAATCTTTAAAAGAATAGCTTGGTCAGAGGCCTCGGGTTGTGCTTTTTCACTGCAGCTTTAATCCTTGCCCTGACTTCCACTCCTCTTACATTTGCCCAAACAGAATCCATTTTTGTGATTTTTATTACAGTCATTTTGATGACCGTAACATTAATTCAATGCATCCTTCCTGCTTGTCTACTCAGTGACTTCCTAGTTGCTATAGAAAGGATCATTGTTCTTAACCTGCCCTGCCAGGTACTGGGTTTTTAAGTCTACCCACTCCTGTGACTATTCGCTGGATAGAATTCCTGGCCAGTCATTTGGTATCAGTGTCACAGGAGCTGGTGAAAGTTGAGTTGTGGGCCTGTGAGATTGGGCTGAGATGCCTTTATCCTCGAGAGGCTGTACTCTCTACTCTGCTACTATTAGTCTTCTCTGCTCTCTCCCTGTCTTCCCCTTGCATAACCTGATTCCCAGGAAAAGGAATGAGAATCCTAATGTAAACTGTAATGTGTGTAATGTGGAAATCCCTAATATGGCTTAATATGTCATCCTTCCTGGGATCGCTTCCGTTTCAGTGACAGATGAGCAGCTCAGTGCTACAGAAACAGCCCTGTGTGGAAGCCAGGGATGGCATGGGCTGGGGAGAGGCCAGGCAAGGAGAGGACTGGTTACAACCCCTGGCATACATACACCGTGGACCATATGCCATTCGTGTGCCCCCTCCAAAGCCCCCTCCCAGAATATCTGTCCACCTTTAGCTGCTTCTCATCTGTATAGAGATCCTTAGACAGGAAGAGAGTCTGACATCAAGAAAGCAAATGCTCGACCCAAAGTTCTTGGCTGTCCACTGAGCACACGTTTCTTTTATGGCTTTAAGTTCACAGAGCACAGGTTTGGCCACGAGACCTGCAGACACGGAATGCACTCAGCGAAAAAGCACATCAGAATCACTCCAACACACCCAACGGACACACACAGGGTGTCAAGCAGTGACAGGGTGTGGCTTAGGGAGCTGGGGAGTAAATGAATAAAGTGAGTCCTGAAATAGCTTTGTCCAAAGACAACTGCCCATATCATCTGGTCATTCTGCCCCTAAATCTTGAATTAAGTGATAATCAAACCAAAATCAAAACCAAATGCCTTCAAACAACCAAGAGGCCCTCGCTGTGAGATGAGAAGTGCAGGTGACCAGCACACTGCGGTTTTTGGTGACAGTTTCTTCTCCTCCCATGCAGAGCTTCCTTAGGGGACAACTCCCAAAGACCCTGGAAGACTGGGTGGGCGATAGTCAATTGTATAGATGAGTCCTATTGGGTCACATTACACATGCGTTTGGGCACTACTGACACCACCTACATTTAATGGAATCGTTTGGGATTTCCCCCCACCCCACCCCCAAATTGCAACATGACTGTGGCCAGAACAGGGGAATCCACGTTCGAGAGTTCTCCCGTGTTCCGGTGGTAGCTACACAGTGACAGACTTGGAAAGTACAAGACCCACTGTACATGCATCACTCTGAAGGCTGTGCATCCCTAACGCAGGCAAATGCAAGGAGTCGATGATCTGAGGTCGGGGCAATGCTCAGCTTGAAATATTGCTGCCCAAAGGGGTGACACAGAACCATGCCCCCTTCCCCACCCTGGAGAGTGAGAGGAAATGCTAGAGCAAACGGAGTAGAGAAAGCTTGGACTCTGGAGACAGCTGGAACCATGGGTGCCCCTGAGAAGTCTGGGGAATTGTGGGTTGGGACAGACCTAGTCCTGGTGCAGACTCTCTGTGGCATAAATGGGAATGACAGCCTAATCCCTCCTCCTGTGTGTGACGGACATACTACTTGGAAATGAAGTGACATCTAGAACTGGACCATGCTCAGTCTTCCTTGAAGCCCTCTTGAGCAGCCCATGAATATCTTACCTGGTCCCAAATCAAACATCCCATTGAGATGTGTTCAACTGGGGCCAAATAAAGGATTGTGAAAAATTAAATTATCCAGCAGATGGTCTATGATAATGGGAGGAGAGGGAAAAAATGTAATATAGCAGCCCGGGTAAACAGAATTCTCATCTTTGGATTCTCATCTTTAAATTCTCCTCCAAAGATGAGAATTCTCATGCCAAAGAGAAGGGCTGTCACCCACCATAAAACCAAGAGTCCCAGGAAAGAAATTCATTTTGTCTGGTTAACCCAAGGTCAGGTTATGAATACCTGGCTCGAGGCAAGTAGCACCTTCCTGATGGCAGAAATGAGGACAAGGCAAATAAAGTCTCACGGGTTGCCATTCGCCCCTTTCCACCAACTCTTGTGACCTTTCCAAGCAAATGGCCTGGCCATTGGAGTCTTGAGCAGACCCGGCACCTTCTAAGAAAGCGTGGAGGGTGAGAAAGTCCCAGGCCCAGTGCCACCTCTCGGCAACCAGATAGATATCACAAGCTTCAAATAAGAAAAATTTGGGGGAGTTGGGAATGAGGGTGGAGGAGGAAGTATGCGGGGCTGCTTTGCGAGGGGTGAAGGGGAGAGGGCTGGAGGGTCACGTGTACTAGGAAGAGAAGGAGAGTGACTGGGAGGGGTGCAGAGGGGCCGACTGGGAGATTTCTCAGGATTGAGCTTCCTGAAACCTCGAAGAGGCTCTGGGACCTCAATTCTGTGTGAAGCCCTTTGGGAAATCTTTCCTGTCCTCAGCTGCTGACAGACTGATTATGGGGCCACCTGCTGAATTTTGCATGGGATACCGAGAAATTGGGGGCCCCTATTACCGGTTTGCCCAAGATAAACGAGAAGATCAAGTATAGGATCTGGGCCTTGCTTAGAGCCTGCATGAAACTTGGCCCTGGCCACCAGGCAGACGGTTCTCACAGACTAGTAAGACTGGAGAGGTGAGGGGGCCTGGACACCTAGGGGCCATCCCAGACTGCGTCCCCCTCCGGGCCTCCGTTCACATTCCTTATTTCCCCAGACACCCTGAAGCAAAAGCCGTACAAAACAATCCCCCCACCCATGGAAAATGGAAACCCTGAACAAAACACTTCCCCCCCTCTCATTCCCATCCCCACCCCACTCCCTCAGCCCAACACCCTGAATACTCACAAGAGAACACTTTATCTATACAAAATGAATTAGAAAACAAAATATTTACATATGAAATAAACGCCATCTTGATTTCTGTCACCAGTGGAGACGACAGAGCCCCCCTTTGTTCGAGATTGCTGTTCGCTAGGTTGGTTTGGTTTTTGATTTTAGACGGGGTGAGGTCCGAGGAAGTGTGAGGGGAAGAGCCCCTGCCCGGGACAGAGTCAGGGGGAAGCAAATGTATCTATGGCCCTTCTGCTCCTTCCTCCTGGAGGTACCTCACCCCTCTGCCCTTGCTCTCCACAACCTTCCTGGAATCTAAGGTAAAGCACTCGGTGCTCCTCCCTCCAAATCTGGGAGAGGTTCAGCCCCTTGTCCCCAGGTTCATTTTAGAAAGAACACAAAGCTTTACAAGGCCTTCAGTTGGCTTTAAAATGAAAGATACTGAGGTAAAAATTAAGGGGCGGGTGTGTGTGGGGGGAGCCGTCAAGGGCTGTGGGGAGTAAGGAAGAGGGGGGGAAGGAGGCAAACAAGGCAGGGGACAGCCCTGGAGGGTGGGACGAGAAGAGACACGGCAGCTTCCTTCCGGAGGAGGATGAGCACCTTTCTGGTTTGTGTGTCCTCTGCACAATGGGGTGCCCCATGGCCCAGCTTCCAAACACACCTGGAACCCGTGGGCTGCCATCCAGTACCCCCCAACCCCATGTTTCAGAACCAGCTGTGACAAGTATTCATTTCCCTTCTCAAGTTTGCATTTTCCTGTGAAGGGAGCTTGGGTATTTGCAAGGACCCTCCTCCCGGAGAAGAGAGAACGCTTCATCTCCAACAGTTCAGTCTGGGAGGGGAGCTTCTAAGAGAGCGTAGACACTGGGGTCTGAGTCACATTCTTGGGGAACCAGGTCCCACGGTCCCCGAGTCCACATCTGTCTCCACACCTCCTGAGCTGTACTCACGGAGCAAGCTCATGCCTCTTCTCCATGTGACCCATCTGGGGAGGGGGGTGGGGGGGATAAACTCTCCCAGCATTCCCAAGGTTAAGTAAGAAGGGATCAAAGCATTGAAAACATCCCCCTCTCTCACTTACCCGACCTGAGGTGACTCCCCTAGTCTTTAAAGCCTTAACTAACTCCTTCCCAAACCACGGCCAAGGCTCCAAAGAGTTTTAGGGAATCTGTTTGCTCCCAAGTTTTGGGCAAGAGAATAATGGCTGCTGTTAATCCCTTGCACCTTCATAGAAAGTTCTTGGCTCAAACAGGTTAAAAGTACTGGCCACCACAAATAAATTCATGTCGTACCTGGATCTCCAGGGAATGCTCCCTACCTGGTTTTTAGACCACAGAAATGGCTCAGTAGAGAATTTCCCTTTTCTGCCTTCAGAAAGGGTGAAGGGGCGAGAGAGCCAAAATTCAGCGACCACGCAACCATCCCTGTTTGTATATAAGCCAAACAAGTACAGCTAAGGGGCTCTGAGGAGAACATGAAGTTAAAGACGCCTCCTCTATATCCACAGAGACATGCGTGTAGACCACGGGCAGCGCCGGACACCTGTGCATCTCGTGCGTCCTCTCACCTCCAAGATGGGGACTGGCCACATCTACCAGCCACCACATTTCCTCTGGTTCACCACTCAGGAGTTTCTGGGAACCGAAGCAAACATTTCTGGGTTTTTTTGGGGGTGGAGGAGAGGGGGCTTATATACAAACACACATGGCCTCCCACCCGCCACTTGGCACATGATCCCTAAACAGATGTCGATTTAGACAAAGCCATGTTCACTCCCCAGCTGGAGGACGCATCGTCTTAGATGCTTCTGCTGCCTCACCTAGGCCTGCAGATCCCGCAGGGGGACCTTTCCTGCACCCTCGTCCGCGATCACACCGAGAGGGTCGGTCAAGAGTCCTTTCCAGCAAGAAGGGGGCCGGAGGGCAAGCTAGGCCCATGGCCACAGGCCTCCCTCAGGTGCAGTGCAAAGCCCACAGTGCCCGCTCCTGGGAGCCGGACTGACTGGTGAGAGGAGGGCGAGGAGGAGTCAGCGGCGAGGGGAGCAGAACCGGCGCCAGTCCCCAGGGATGCCCTTGGTAGGAACCAGAACTCCAGGATCCCATGAAGAAATTAAAAAAGGAAAGAAAAAAAAGAAGAAGAAGAAGAAGAAAGGAGCCAATGGGAGCCAAGTTCACCCCGCCTCCCTCCCCGCCGCCGCGGGTACCACCCGGCCCCCCGCCCTCCCTGCCTAGACCCACCTTCAACCGCTCGCTTCCCTCACTCAGACATCAGACTCAATACTAGACAGTTTCTCATAAACATGCCCATTGCTGGAGCCATTGAAAGCCCTGGGGTTTTTGTTGTTAGGCACACAGGGGTTGGACTGGTTCCCTATACAGATGTCTTTCTGGAAGCGGCCTGGCACCGCCCCGTGCAGGGCGGCCACCACGGGCTTGTTGGTGACCAGGGCGCGGAAGTCCGGCCTGCCTTTGGGCACCCCCGCCGCCGTGGGCTGCCTGAAGAAGTAGGATTTGCTGCCGTGGAGCAAACACTGGTCGTCCCCGAAAGTGGGGATGAAAGGGTTCTGCGTGACCCGGTCGGGGTAGAGCGACTTGCTGAGCATGTAGCCGCCGGGGTTGTTGTGGTGGTGGTGTCCGGCAGTGGGCACTGAGGACTTGCTGTTGGCAAAGGCGCTGTCGCCGCCTCCCATCTCAAACATGTGCGCGTAGGGACTGCCGTCCAGGAAGCGGCCCTTGTCTTTCAGGCTCACGCTGCGCGGCGCCAGGGCGGCTTCTTCCTTCTGCAGGTCCACGAAGGTGTCGTAGGAGTGCTGCCGGCGCAGTTTGTTGCGGTTCTTCTTCTGGGCCTTGGAGTTGGTGGGGCTCTGGGGGTACTTGGCGGCGGTGGCGCTGGCCGGCACGGCCACCGGGGCCGCCGGCTGGTCCAGCTCCTGCAGGGAGTTGTCCTCGCTGATGTCGTACAGGTTGCCCGCCTTCTTGCACGCCTCGCAGCGGATGCACGCCTGGCGGCCCGAGTTCTGCCCCGCGCCGGCCGGGTAGCTGTGCAGCTTGGACGGGCAGCTGCGGCAGAAGTTGCCGCCGCCGCTGCCCACGCCGCCGCCGCCCACGCCGCCGCCGCCGCCCGAGTCCCAGTCCACCACGTTGGCCAGGTTCTTCTCCCAGGGCGCCGGCACGCCGCCCACCTTGTCGGCCCCGGGGTGCTTGAGATGCGCCCGGTTGGTGCACTGGCCGCCGCCGCCGCCGCCGCCGCCGCCCACCGAGTCGCCGCGCTTGAAGTCCTCGCCGCGCTCCTTGTAGATGTCCGTCAGGTCCACGTGCTCCCAGTGCGGCGAGTTCTCCTTGGGGCGGAACTGGTCCAGGTAGAAGTCCCGCAGCCCTTCCTTGTCCCTGAAGTAGCGCTTGTGGTCCGGGGAGCGCGGCGGGCGGCGGCGGTAGGCCAGCTCGATCTCGTCGAACTCGCGCCGCGACTTGGCCGAGGCGGGCCGCTTCTTGAGGCTGTCCTTGTACTGCTGCTTGCGCCGCTTGGCCGCGTTGCCCTCGATGTTGCCGTAGGTGACCGTGTGCGTGGAGATGTCCGACACGTCGGAGCGGATGAGGTCGTCGTGGCCGCCGTAGCGGTCGCTCTTGAAGGAGAACTTGCCGTAGAGGTCGCTGAGCTGCTGCTGGCTGTGCTTGGCGGCGGGCAGGCCGATGTCCAGGGGCTTCTTGCCCAGCGAGCGCGGCTGCGTGGTGAAGGGCGGGTTGTCGCAGTCGTAGAGCCCGTCGATGGAGCTGGTGCTGGCGATGCTGTGCGGCCGGTGGTGGTGGTGGTAGTGGTCCTGGTACACGTTGCTGTCCTTGAGCTGCAGGTTCCCGAAAGTTCTCTCCACCTCGCTGATGTAGTCGGAGAAGAGGTTCTCCTCGCACGGCGGGTTGTTGTAGGACTTGCAGTCCGAGTGCGTGAAGCTGCGGCGGTGCTCGGAGATGTCGTACACGGACGACTCGCGGCGGATGAAGTCCAGCGCGCTCTGCGGGGAGCCGTTCACCCCCGACAGGTTGGCCATGTTCTTGGCCGTGCGCAGCAGCCGCAGGATGTTCGAGTGCGTGTTGTTCATGGTGGCCGTGGGCGAGTTCATCACCGACTGCCGCTCCTCGATGGCCACGCCGTGGATGCAGCTGTAGATTCCCTGCGGGGACAAAGGGCGGGGCCGGTCAGGGCTCCTGCGAGCTCACAAGGGACCCTAAGGGGGGGGGGGCGGTGATGAAATGAGCTCAAAGGGCTGAGCGTGTGCAGGGAACCCGGGGTAAGATGCTCAGCACCCACTGCAGGGTCCCCCGAGTGAGTGACCAACTAGCCCCCAAGCACCACAAGGTGTGAGCCCCAAAATTAAAATAAAAGGACTCTAAGGATCACCCCCCCCAATCTCAAACCACTATCATTCACCACCCAGCTAAGTAAGAAAATCAGGGATGGCATGAAATTGGGGATAATAGACCTCATGAAATAGAGGGTAATAGAAGTGGTTAGATGGTGGCCTGAATTTGCCAAGTGCCTCATCCCCTGCCAAGGTCAGAAGCCAGGCCCTTTAGAGCACCTGCCAGGGTGCCAAGAGGCTTGAAAAAATTATTTGGAATTTCAAGACCAGCCAGTCTGCCTCCACTTCAGCCACTGCCTGGCTTTTCCTTGTTCTGTCCAGGGTTTGGTATCTCAAAAACAAGGTCAAGCTATCAACTGGTACCACAAAATATGACCACTCTTCTGAGGGTGGTCATAATAAATAGCCGCATTCTACAGAGGTTAGGGCTGATCTGGCCAGCCACCATGGCTAGTAGCAAAAAGAAAGAAGGAAAGAAAGAAAGAAAGAAAGAAAGAAAGAAAGAAAGAAAGAAAGAAAGAAAGAAAGAAAGAAAGAAAGAAAGAAAGAAAGAAAGAAAGAAAGAAAAAGAAAAATAAAGAAAAGAAAGAAGGAAAGATAGTTCAATCTGTAACTCCCCATTGCCATTTTTTCCTGTGAACAAATTTCGAGCAGCTTTTTGGATTTTGGTCACCAGATAACAGCTGAGCAGTTCTCTTCTTGAGCCAAGTTGAACCCAATTCCCAGAACTAGGAAGCTTTGGGGTCAAAGAAGGATTTCTCCCCTGCTGTGCCCTCACCACGGGAGGGAGGAATCGGGACGGATACCAAGTGCTAAACAGGAATAAATGAGAGAATTTCCACAAGGGGATTGTTTATTCCTCTCCTTAGCTCCTGGTCTCTTTCTTAGACTTACTCACTTAATCCTATCATAAATAATTAATAACTCAACAAATTACAGTTGATTGAGGACTCCCTGCATATGGCGCCTGGAAGAACACTGTTCACAAGGAAGGGTGGGTTCGACTTTCAGGTCCAGCCAACCTCCTATTACTGTCTTGTTCCCTAACAAGGCAGTGGTCCCGGTAGATAGGGACGAGAGGAGAAAGAGGAGAATGGGGTGGCAGCTAAATGGGAAAGAGGGACTCAGATGAGGTAGTTCTCACTTTCTACAAAAGGTCTTCAGGCCAAGGTGACAGCCTGAAGTCTTGGGTCCAGGGCCAAGAGAAAATTTAATTGTCCTCCTCTCTAAG
Source organism: Sorex araneus (assembly GCF_027595985.1). Taxonomy (NCBI): domain Eukaryota; kingdom Metazoa; phylum Chordata; class Mammalia; order Eulipotyphla; family Soricidae; genus Sorex; species Sorex araneus. Next base: position 54,203,113 of record NC_073311.1, read on the forward strand.
GGCATCACTGAAGCCTATGAAAAGGGTTTTCAATTATTAGCCATTGGTGCCCAGGGCTTATGCCCTCACCCTATGGGACACTTTGGGGAGGGGGCACACAGTGACCGGGAATGACTCAGGGATGGTAAGTTCTCCTCTATGGTTACTGAGTGACCTGAATACACTCATAGCCAGAGAAGAAATTGTTCTCTATCATTAAATTACCACAGGAAAATGATCAAAAGATGGAAAAATTTAACGAGAATTCTGTTTTCTTACATAACTAGTCAGTTGGTCACATCCAAAATCAAGACTTCTATTCTAGGGCTAGAGCAACAATACATGTGCAGGGCGCTTGCCATGCACGTGGCCAGGCTGGGTTTGATTCCTTGTACCCCATATGGGCCCCTGGGCCCCCCAGGAGTGGTTTCTGAGTGCAGACTTGGAAGTAAACCATGAACACTGCTGAAGGTTGCCTCCAAACAAAAACAAAATATAAAAATTTTTTTAAGTGACTTTTTTTTGCATTTGTCACTGATGACGGTTTCCTATAACTTTGTTAGCAAAGTTGAAAAAACTTTAGTTTTCTGTTTTTAATCCTTCCCTGTGAAGAGATCTAAATTCTCACTGTCAGCAAAAATCAGTCAGGAATGATTTCAGAGTACACTCATGAGATAAGTTTCTGGGATGTAAATTTACATATGGATAAGACTTCCTCAGGGATCAGAAGTTCTAAAGGTTCTGCTAAGTTCTTTGATTCCTCCTAATTCACACTTGGTTAAAATGTAAGTAGAATCATGAAGTGTCCAATAATAGAGTGAGCTTGGGATGCTAGATAAAGAGAGATACATTACATCTCACTATTTAAATAGAAATGTGACTTTTAAAAAATGATTATGTGATTAATACAGCCTATACCAAATTAACGAATGGTGATGAAAGACATTTGGTAAAAGGCCAATTTTTTCATTTTGATAGATCTGCCAGTTCTTCTTGAGAACCAAATGCCCAAACCCCACACAGAAAGCTGTTTCTTGAAGGAAAAAATAGCACTGCCCATTTTTTGATCCACTGGGAACTATACCTCCAGGCCCCAGGGGAAAAGTACATGATGGTGGTTTCATGCTCTATCAAGGTAGGAGGCATCTAAGGCCCCCCTGTCTGTTTCCCATCACTGAGCTAGGCTGTATCTCCCAACCTCCAGGTACCCACATCGAAGCACTTACTCTACTGATGGAGAAGACCATGCCCGGCTTGCCAGAACAGACCCCCATAAAGCAATGTCGGAACTGCCAATAGAAAAGATGTTCACAGATGAAGGTGATGAGGCTGAGAGCCATGGCCGCCCCCAGCATGTAGAAGACTCCAGCCATGTTGTCAATGTCCAGCTGGCTGCTCATGACCTCATTCTTCTCGTTGTGGCAAATGCCGGTGAGCCAGAGTGCTTCCAGCTCCTCCATCTCCCCTGGAGACATGGAAGAAAGGAGAACAGAGGGGAAAAGAAAAGTGGAGGAGGGGGTGTTGCCGAAAAAGAGAGAAACACAAGGAGACATAGAGAAAGACAGGGAATAGAGAATGTCAACAGTCATTTTTATTAATGCTCTTCTATATTAACTTATCAGTGCACCCAATGAAAACGTGATATCACCTGCAGTGATATAAAATTGCAGATAATATAAAAATAAGGCATTCCTCTGTACTGCATTTCCTAGCCACAGTAATTGGTAAACAAATCATCCATATGACAAATTTTATGCAGGAAACAAGGATTGACATCAGAGAAATTGGATGGATGCGGTAGCCAGTGGGTTTTCTTGAGGGAGGTGGGTCTTGGAGTGGGGAAGGGGACATGGTAAGCCGGTGAATTGCAAGTTATGTTGCATAAAAGGCACTCTGATGGCAGAAACAGCATAATCAATGGGAGGGAAGGAGGAAAATTGAGCTTGTTTAGGAAATGCCGGCAGAACAGAGGATCTCGAATAACATCAGGCAGAGGGTGGTCAGAGGAAGCTGACTGCACAATTGCTTGCGTGTGTGAGCTCAAGCTCTTGGCTTCCACGTTCATCCTCATGTCTATAAAATAAAACGGCGACTCAGAGTATTTCTCCTGAAATTGTGCAAAGCAGAGTATGTGGGGGTAGGGATAGGGGCACAGAGACATCATTAGAGAGTTGCTTGGTTTCCTAGGGACTCTTTGACTTATTGATTTCTGGTTATAAGGGGGAAATAAAATAGTAAAAGGAAATAAGGTTGAATAGAACGAAACAATCTATTGGACATGTTTCACTGACTAGATTTAGGAAGCTGGAATTCAGCTTTATCTACCTCCCTGGAAGTTGGGCATCAGAAAGGCAGAGGCCCTAGAAGCAGAGAAAATGAAAGTGACTGGAAAATCATGCGAATAAAACTGCCTGCTCCAATAGATCCTATTTGGCAAAACTTGGACTTCAATTAGCATTATCCTCAGCATTGCCAGTTTCTGTAAGTTCATCTCTGTCACAGCTTTTCTTCAGAGAAAGAGGTTCTCTGTATTGTCCTTATGTTGCAGCTACATTAAAATGAATATATTATTTATGCCAAATAAGTAAGCTCTCAGACCCAACTGTCAGGTTAACACTCCAGCTATAACTCCATCCTAATGTTAACAGAGTCTCTCTTTTACACATTTTTTTTGCTTAAACTATTTTCCCCCTACCTAGTATGATAACAAGCTTCATCCAGAGTCTGAAAACTGAAGCTAATATACTTGATAAATAATTGCAAGAAGAACAGTTTCTGAATTAAGGGGGTCAAGTGATAGTAGAAGCTTTATTCAGAGTCTGAAAACTGAAGCTGTACTCTGATCTGCCTCCTATCTCCTTCCAAAGAGCAATGATTCTGCAGACATGACCTGGAGAGAATACTGGCTTATGGTCATGGGGCCATAGCAAGAGCCAGGTTGATGTCCCATAAGTGGAATCATTTATAAGTGAGGCCAAGAGTTGGCATTCTGTACAATTCACAGAAGAGGGGTACAAGGAGCTGCTCTAAGGAAGCAACAGAGCATGTTGGCTGTAGTTTGTTGCCAGGATGCTTCTGGGGAGTGCCCTATGGCTCTTCCTCTAAGGACCCCAGCCCTGCTTCTCCCCTTGTCCAGTTGAAAGAGCAAGGAGGGAAAGGGGGAATAATGAGGACCCAAAGCTCAATGTGTCTACCCTTTCTTAGTCACTTAAAGAGCAGAGACTTGGCCTAAGTTCCATCTGTTGTAGTCATACATGAGATGATCCTCTAGAACACCTCTACTAGTCTCTCTTACCTTCCTCCTTATAAGCTTGGTCATAGCCCACAACTCCAAAACAAAGTTCATTGACCAACAACTTCAGTTACTTCCAATTTTGCCCTGCTATGGTTTGATTGATGTGCAATTAATGCATTGAATTCCTAACCTACATGGCCATGAAATGTAGCCTTATATGGAAATCAGGCGCAAGCAGTTACAATGAGTCAGGTCATCCTGAAGTAGTGTGGACCCTAATCCAGTATAACTGGCATTCTCTAAAGAGGGACACATCACACATACTTATGTTCATAGGGGGAAGTGTCAGATGAGTATGAATGATATGTCTACAAACCAAGGAATGCTATACAGATTTCCAGAAGACTCCCATAAGTCAGAGGAGAGGTATAAAATAGGTATTTACTCATGGAACGTGGATACTCATCCTCTGATCTCGGACTTATAGCCTCCAGGATCAAGTCTATATCACCAGTTTGAGTCCTGTATTAGGATCACCTTAGAATACTAACACATACCCCATATCACATACACAATATCTGTGAAATGGTTTCTTGGAATTGCAGGGCTTTGATGAATAGATAAAGAAGAAGAGCCTATGATTTGTCTGGTCATCAGTAGAAGCCAAACACGCACCTCCCCGGTATGAACTCACCATCTCCAAAGAGCTGCAGGATGGCCAGATCTATCTGACGCTTCCAACCAGAATCTTTTTGGATGGCGATTCCATAACCAGTGGAGGCAAAGACCTTCCCACTGCCAATGGTCACCAACTTGCAGCCTTCGTCTCTGCCTGCCATGTAGTTCAGCACCGCGGCATCATAGATGAAGGCATCCAGCTTCCTGTGCAAGAAAACAGCCAATACACCAAGTTCCATGGAGGTATTTTAGCAGAAAACCAGCGGGGGGACTGTGCACATGAAGCAGGAGGCCCCCGCAAGCTAAGAGAAGCATTGGTTCAAGTTGGAAGTCAGCCTGAAGCTGAGGGTAAATCCCATGCTGGTATGTGAATGGAGGTGGTTTGGGGCCGAAAGGAGGAGCTCATTTCGTCCCACTGGGAGTGAGGAGAATGTACATTGGGCCTGAAGCCAGCTCATAAACACTGTCTGAAAAGGATAAGGAGTAAAAAGAAATCAATAAAAATCATAACTGAAATAATGAAAAGGAACCACCACCATGATAACCACATAGAGCATGGCTGAGATTTATAGAACATTTTTCAGTTCTCAGTTCACTGCCATCCAGAGCGGGAATAAGAGGAGGTGTATGTTCTCACTAGGTGAGCACTGCTATTTTTGTGGTGTCAAAGGTTTCCAGACTGTGTTTTCCAGCCCAGGAGGAAGACATGAGTTGGGTGGTGGCTTGTGTTATGAGCTAATGTGTAAACATAGAAGAGGCAACATAGACAAGAACTGAGAGCTCTCAGGTACTCAAACATGCATGAACCCCACTTTCAGTACCATGCTTTACTAGGAAGGTCCAGACAGAGAAAAGGGGAAGGGCAGGAAGACATAAATTCATCTTTAAAACCATATTTCAACACATCAGAAATGAGGAAGAAGTTTAGAGAGGCATGCAGATAACAGAAAAGGTCTGAAAAAATCAAATGCCATCCTCTATGCTTTGATGAGTCAGTGAGTTTTATGTCTTATAAAGGAAAAAGTTAAGCCATCTCTGACGTAAGGCATGCATTTAAAATAGGTCCACAAGTATTTAATTAATAGCACACCCCTCAAAAACAAACAACAACAAGAGCTCTGACAGGATTTAGAAATGAACCAGTGACAAGACTGTCCAAAGTGGTTCTTTATGCAAGCACGAATCTCCCTTTTTGGAAATCTGCTGTGAATTCATGGGGACAGCAGAGCACTGTCCATGCATTGGGTGACTCTTCCAGGACTGAAGCCCCCATGGGGAGAAGGTGAAGCTGATGGTGCCAGTCTGCCTCTGACACAGCATGTCAGCTGCAAGTCCTCTTGACCCTCGAGCCTGACATCTATAATGCCAAAAGGTCTTATCCACAGCTGTGACTTCTGGAGACCAAATCAATAAAGGAGCCCCTGTGGTTGGGAATCTGTGAGCTCACAAAGGTGCAGTTTCCAGGCTCCTTTAACAAGCAAATGCTTCATTGAGGATAGAACTGGGTCCACAATTGCCAAAAAAAGGCAGAATGGAGGAGGGCCACACTTATTTTTGGCCACACCTGGTGATGCTCAGGAGTTAGTCCTTTCTCAGCACTCAGGAATTACTCCTGGCAGTGCTAGTGGAACCACATGGGATGCCGGGGATCAAACCTAGGTGGACCACATTCAAGGAAAAAACCCTACCAGCTGTACTATTGCTCCATCCCCTGGTCTACACTTCCTTATGGCTCATTCTCTTAGAACTTTTACCTTTTTATTTCTCCTGCATCCATAATACACCAGAATTATAATTTTTGTCATTAATAATCAGATCTTACTTTCACACATAACACATACATGTTATCCTTGACTCTACTCATGCTTCTCTTCAATACCTGTTTCATGGTTCCATTAAGACAAGTAGAATATATTTTTGAAAAAGAAAAGAAAAAAAAGTAAACAATGTTATAGGAGTCTCTGTCCTAGCTTGAATTATGCTGTCAAATTTAACTTAGAAATCCATAAAGAGAAATTAAATCGTCTTTGATTTAACTTTGTAAAGCACCCAAACATGCCACAGCTGATATTATGTCGAATAAACCTGAGAAATATAGCAGAGACTTTCAACTTAAAGACAGTTCTTACCCTGTTTTAAGGGAGAGCAATGCATCATCTACACCCCTCTGGTTGAACTTTCCCATGTAGGCATGCATTTCTGCATAGTTATTGCGAATATTTCTTTCTGTGCTGCCATTGGGCACAGTTCCAAAGCGAAAAGGGGGTGAGAAGTCATTTGGTCTCTGGAACTGTAGAGAGAGAGAGAGAGAGAGAGAGAGAGAGAGAGAGAGAGAGAGGAATAGAGAGAGAGAGAAGGAAAAAATGTGAAGAGGATAAGTCAGCATTAGTGGATTTTTAACAGAATGGACCCAACTGTAGTTCACCAACTACATTAGCCTTTACTCAGGAGCAGAAGTTATTATTTGAAAGTGGATGTCAGTGGGATTCAGTTTAGCATGTATTGTTGGGAAATGTCTATTTTCCCAATGTCACTTTAATTTTTACCCTGATGTGTTTCATTTATGGACAAAGCCCAATACCAGTGGTCATGGACCCAGGAGGAATGTACTCTTAGTTTAGTTACCTGTAAAAATCTGCTTCCAGTCCTTTAATTTTGGAATGAAAATACACTGACCTTGTACTATTAAGGTCGTGGATTTTGGTAAGATGGGCTACATTGATCCCTAAAAATAATTTGTTAGGTATTTTCACTGAGAAGTTGTTAAAGGACCTTCCACATGCAGTAAATGCTTATACTTTATTTGACATGAGTTATAATAAATTGTAAAATCAAACATACCATGAGTTCTTAAACAAGTTTGATAATTACAATGGTATCTCTAATGTCTGTAATCACAAAGCAAAGATCTCTTGGATTTTCACCCTGATGTCATCAGCCTTATTTCTGGGCATGGCCCTATTATGAGTTTGTGTGTTGTATCTTGAACATATAATGTATACATTTATATCTTTGTCGTCTCAAGAGGTCTGTTCTTTTAGCATAAACTCACCTTTCACTGCCGTCCAATTCATGTCCTTCATCTAAAAAAGTAAACCAAAGCAATTTCTTCAGGAAACCTGAGGTGTGTTCTTTGCTCTTTCTACCCGCAAATGATCCATCCATCCATACATGATGTTCCTGGCTTAGGTCGCTGGAATTCACACTACAAACGTGATTGCTTTTTAAATGAACTGGCAAAGTTCTGAGGTTAGTGTCTGATGCAGTCCTTCAGAATGTAAGCTCTGGATCGAGACAGGTGTGGATTGAAGAGCCATTATTTCGGTGTGACCTTGGCAGGTAGCACGCACCGTCTGCATCATCTCCTCATTTGTAAGGAGACAATAATGCTTATTTACAAGATTGCTAAGGATTAAAAGATCTGATGCAGAGAAATGCTAGGCATAGCATCTTATCAGAGTAAGTGCTCAGTAAATTTTCTTTATATTACTTTTAATTTGTGTCTAGATTCCACATGCCTTGCTAGATTTCATGCTCTCCAGACTTTTATTTTATTGGCACAACAATGGTCAGAGAGAAGAAAGACCAGTGTTTTCTTTCTAAGCCTTAATGTAGACATATATTTAAATTCTTCCTGTTTCATTATTATGCCATTTACTTTGTTTTTGTTTTTTCTTTTTGGGTCACACCTGGTGATGCACAGGGGCTACTCCTGGCTTTGCACTCAGGAATTACCCCTGGTGGTGCTCAGGGGACCATGTGGGAAGCTGGGAATCGAACCCGGGTTGGCTGCGTGCAAGGCAAACGCCCTACCCACTGTACTATTGATCCAGCCCCTACACCATTTACTTTGGAGGCACATTTAAAAATCAAATCTACCAATGTAGAAAAGCTTAATTTTTGCAGTTGTCTGCATTGAGAGTTACGCTCCTTTTCTTCACTGAAAGCTGCAGCATTTCTCAGAATAGGGGGATTTCATGGACGAGAAATGTCACCAGGAACCACAAATGACATCCTAATTGCTTTGAGTTGGCCACAGTGAAAAATGCAGTGACACTAGGCAACCTGTGATGCATCAAAAGACCCCTTTTTTTCCTGATTCACAAAGCTCCCAGCTTGTCTCGCCACATTGATTTTTCCCCATCTAGAGGTTTTGATTATTTTCAAAGGAGGTAGTTAGTTTAAATGAATAAAAACAGAATAATCGTGACAACAACAAAAAGACAAAGAACTGGAGCATAAGATGATCCACTTACGGTTAACTAGCCTAAATCTTTCACATTACAAATGAAGAGACAGAGGTCCAAAGGGGACAGTAATTTGTTCAAGGTCACACAGTGGCAGTGATGGCTAACAGTATCAAAGATCAATTGATTTAATTAATAGTACTCTTCACTGTCCCTAGAGGATAGCAAGTTTAAAGTCAAAGGGATATGCTTTATGGGAAGAGACAGATCCAGAATGCATGAAGTTTACCACTGGAGAAGGCAATCAAGAAGACATACAACCATTTAACTGGAATCTGATTTTTTTCCCTCTTCTCCTTGCTCTGTGCACAGGGGTTAGTTTCAGGCTTTACTGAGAAAGCCCCTGATGCTACAACCACACAACTGGCAAGTCAGTCAATAAACAGAAGACACAGGCTTTGGAAAATCAGCATCCTTGGGAGGAATCTTGCATAACCATTGTCCTCTATGTGGGGGAGGGGTGGGCTGTACAAGCTTAAACATTTTTAATTCCCCATCTGGCCTAGCATATCATGCTGCCTGCTAATGAAAGGACCCCTGAGACACTTCGTACCTTTACAAAGCAGAAAACTACCTCTAAGAAGGCAAAATACTAGTGAAATAGATTAAACTTTGGGCATCTCCTAAGTGAAATGACCATTTGGGTTAAGGGTGCCTATCTATAACTCTGGAAGTTATGGATCTGGCACTGGGGCCCGGATGAGAGGAGGCACGACCACTAGGATTTATCTGCCAGCTCTGGGAACAGATATTCCAGAAGCCCCATGTCGTACTCCATGATGGAGCCATGTAAACAGTGCTGCTGCTGACAGAACTTCTGGGAGGGAAGAAGTGGCAGGCTCCAGTGGACCCAACTCTTGAGGGATATGGCTGCTGACTGCTCAAGAGCTCTGCCTGTGCTGCACTAACAATTGGGCTGTTCTGAAAATACCTATTCAATGGCTTGGAACACGGGAACCCAACGGATAAATATTAGTGGGCACTATGAAATATTAGAATCTACCTGTAAGAGTCTGAGAAGGTCCTCACTGCTTTCCACGTCCAAGATAATCGGTTAGTGACACCCCCTTGCAATCTGGAAGCTGACAACCTGGCTCAGGTTTGTGATCCTTTAGTACATATGGTGAGTAAGGTGGAAAGAGGCCACCTCTGTTCCTGAGTGAAGCAATGCTGCCAAGGATGCTCAATTGCCTTGGAAATACAGTAAACTTATTTTTTTTAGAGAGAGGAAGATACTTTTTATTTTTTGCTTTTCGGAGGACTGGCAAAATTCAGACCCAGCAATGCTCAGAGGAGTTACTCCTGACTCTGTACTCAGGAATCACTCTAGGTAATGCTTGGGGGACCACATGGGATGCCAGGAATTGAACCCGGGTTGGCCATGTACAAGGCAAACCCTTACCCGCTTTACTATTGCTTTGGCCCCTACAGTAAACTTATTAAAGGAGCAATAGAATAGCCCATAGACTATTAGAATAGACTACCTAAGGGGGCTACCTGCTGGAGTTCCCAACTGGACTGGCCAGGGATTAGCAAAATCATTATTCTGATCATTTTCCTGGAAAAGCTCAGAAGACACTCTGTTTTAGGCATTGGGCCTAACCCAAGATTCTCCTTGTGGCCACATGAACCAGATGTCCACATTAGAAGATTAAAAAAGTTGACTACAGATTCCATGTACAGATATTCTCATAATAAGTTGGGGGTGAGTGAGCTCACATTTTAAATGTCATACTATGCAAGACTAGACCAAAGAGCATGAGAGTGAATGGAGAGTTTGTCTTCCCTGAATCCTGCCAATGGCAGGGTTGACTGAAAGGAAAATAGAATATTAAAATAAAAACCCATTTTAATTGGGTGGAGTGAAAACACCTCCTGGGCTTTAAATATTTGAGTGACCAACCTCTAAGATCTGTTGCCCTGTAAAGCAATCTGGGGATCCCCATCAAGGCACTCAATGCTGTGATGGTATCAGAGTCCTCTGGGTAATAGCCACTGCCCCAATTTTTATCACAAATGAACATACAATGACGCTGAGAACACTGAGCTCTATCACACCTGGGAAAGAAATCACATGCTGGAGGTTACAGGATGTGCCACCAGAACAAATAAATTGCATGGGAAGGATTCACACAGTCTTCACAGGGCTCAAGTAGGACCTGCCACAATTAGGACCCAATTGACGTGTACTATACCTAGTATGGAATTTGCACCTGGAAAAGGGGGGAGGGTGGTGGTCTCAGTCTCACAGAGCTCATGCACAGTTGTATCTGATGGTGCCACATGATGTGTACAAACAGCTATATTCAAGAACTGCAAGCCTCCTTCTCAAAGTCAAGAAACACATTGTTTTCCAAAGGTATAGCCATTTGGCCACCACCTTTATTGTCTCCATTGGTCTGGAGGACATTAAAGCATACTTAAGAGTCCTTAGCAAATCCACCCAACAAGCTTTAAATGAGAGCCAACAAAAGATGTCCTTACTGAATACTAAATGTCTCTAATGAGAAAATCTGCCCTATAAAGCGGAATGCCCTTGGACATTCTTGTTACCTTTCAAGGAGACACCTGTATCATTGTTTATCCAGACAGAATATTGCATTTCATACTTGATGTGCCTGCCTGTATGTCATCTTTGTTAGATTTCATTAAGACATGAGAAGATGCTCTGGTGGATCCAAACCCCAGCCTAGTGTGTTTCATGTGTAGGGAGTTTAGATATTGGGGCTCTTGATGGAAAGAAACGGCACTGATTTGGGGGAATTATTATCCCCTCCTGCACATGTCTATGTTGTTGCTATGGAAGCTGCCTCCAGTGATCATTCCAGCAGGAGTCATTTCCATGCCACTGAAACCTTGTGGTGACAAGTCAGGGCCCATTACAGAAACAGGGGGAGGTAGAACAAAGTACAAGAGTCTGTTGCAAGGACTGGATATCAGGTAAGGCGATCCAGAGCACATGAGCTGAGATCTGGTCCTGGAAAACTGGAAGCTCCTCATGACCTCTCCTATCAGGGAATCACAGATTTCACTTGTCTCCCCTGCTCCCAGAAGCATCCTTGACTGAGTGTTGTGTAGACCATCTGGAGATCACACATGACTGAGCCCAGTTTAGGCAAACTTTTACAATTTGACAGATGAGGGTAAAAAGCCCATTTTGTTGCCACCCAAGATGTCTCTTTACTAAGGGACTCATAAAATGGCCCCCTGCCAACATGGAGTGGTTTTCCTTTATCTTCCCTCCCTTCTTCTCTTTCTTCCAAGTATGGAAGGCAATTTCAGTTTATACTTGGGACACTCCTATGGTGACAACCCAATATTTACTAGGAATCCAAACACTTTTGATATTTGGGAAAAAGATATCTCTAAATATAAGTAAAATATAAATTATGGATAACAAAATAAAAACAAAAGAAACTCCTGAATGAGTATTTTGCCCCTTGGCTAGGAAAAAGACATCCAATATCATAACGATCAAGATACTTAAGCCCAAAGGAGACTTTCTCAAACCCCAGTGAAAGCTGAAATTATATCCAGGATAATTCTAGTAGAAATAACCATATTCTGGTTTTTCAAAAGAAAACTGACCACCCATGTCAGGTATATGCAATGCACCTTACCACACTCTGTCGATACCACCTCTTAGTATCTTTGCATCTTGAGTTATCTTTGAAATCTAGAAGCTGTTTAATGCTACCAAATAAACCAAAACTATGTTAAAGGACTTAGACTAGATCAAAGATACTTTGTCAAACACATGTTCAAAAAGGACAACAAAGTTGCAGGATTTAGATTACCTGCCTCTAAAAGTTATTATAAAATTACAGTAAACAACATGGCATGTCATTGTTATAGAGATAGTAAAGAGCCCATAAGATTAGAACAGAGGACAGGAATGATATAGCACAGCAGGTAGGATACTTGGTCCCTCAAGCACTGCTGGAATGATCCCTGAGTGTAAGCCAGGAGTAAGTCCTGAGCAACACTGGATATGACTCCACTGCTCCCACCCAAAAAACCCCCAACTGAAATAGAGTGCCTTGACATATATATGACACAAGGCCATTCAGTGGAGATAGAATAGTTTGCAACAAATGGTGCCTGGGCCATTAGATATATATACATACAGGAAAATAATTCCATTCAACACATGCTGAAATTAAAAGTGAAGATATAAAGAGCAAATTTTAAATCATAATTTTTCTAGAAGAAATTATTTATACCTTTAGGTAACAATTTCACTAATAGCACAGTAGAGCTATATAACATATATATATAACTATATAACATAGTAATTATAAATAAATTATTCTTATAAATATGTATGTAAGTAGTTAATATATAAACATATTATATACACTGTACTGGATTTCACTGAAATTAAAAACTGATCTATGAAAGACATGATTAAAATTATGAAAAGAAGAAACCTTTCTTATATATACACACACTAGATTTTATTTAAATTAAGAACTCCTATGAAAGATTCAGTTAGATTCACAGAGCTTCATTTTTCCCCTGGAATTTTTTATTTTTAATGAGTAATAATATACAGGATATATATGTATGTATATATATGAAGCTACCCAGCAGATGATTTCACAAGATTATTATCTGCTTCTATGGGGATCCTGTTACAATACCTAAAATTGCTTTTATGTTAAATAATGTTTCCTAAGATTGAAAACTTGTGTTCCCTAATTTGTTCCTTAAACTAGGCCATTCTGGCAGGCAGGGGCCAACAGGGTGAGTGCATTGGCCCAGAATTAGCCAAAAAAGAAGTGGACGTGAGCTGGCCTTTTTTCTTTGAAATTTCTTGTCCCAGCTTGGTGAGACCTGTGAGGTTTAAATAAAAGACAATTTTAAAGAAGCTGTCAGTGGTATTTGAATTTTACTAAAACTCATGGCCCTAGAGAACCATGTGTTTAGCAAGGCCTGTAGGGTAAGTGGAAAAAAATAATCTTCCAAATACTTTGATGCCTCCAATAAATGCCCTTGCAATAAAACCTACCCCCAGCTGTGAGGCATTGTATGGCATTTGTTTAACCCCAGTAGCAATCAATGCTCTCTGGATTTGGGAAGGAGCAAAATTTCATGCTGTCAAGAGCTAGAAGTCTCAAATTCTTGGAACAGAAAGGACCCTGAAAAACAATTCTTAAAAAAAAAAGCTTAAAAATACAATACACCAACATTAGATTAAAAACATCCAGTCTGCTTTTCCAGTAGGCACTTTGTTATACTTATTATAATCACCTTTGGCAAATAACAAACTTCCTCGAACCTGGCATCTTTTCCCAGAACCAACCAGCCAGATTGGAATTATAGAATTATAGATTTACAAAGGTAACCTCATTTATAAATGAATCCAAAAGAATTAAGTATTTAATTCTTAATTACAAAGGAGAATTAAGTATTTCACAAAGGAGACGATATACTTACACATAAAAACTACTAGCTACCATTAAAAAAATAGAAGACACAAGAGATAGAAAAGTCATGGCCAGGAACTGAAAGACTTTTAACATTGTTAAAAATAACCGTCCTATCCAAAGCCTTATGTTAATCCAATGCAATCCCTGTCAAAGTAATCCCAATGGCATTCTTGAAGTACTTTCAGAAATAGATGCTACTGAAGTTCGTATGGAGGTCAAAAGATCCAGAGTAGCTAGAAAATGAGAATATGAAAACAAAGAACAGGAGGTCATTATCTTCTTTACCCTCAAACTATGCTACAAAGCTACAGTGATCAGTACAGCATGGCACTGAAATAAAAGTAGGTAAGAATGGAATACAAAGTGGAATATAACGACTCAAACTAAATAGATATATTTAATGTTCAGTTACATTAATGGGCATATCTAAAACTATAAATATAGTTTAGTTAGAGAATTGTAATGTATGTATATTTAGAAATAGAGCTCATGTGAGAGAGATTAAGGACAAAGAGCATAGGAACGTCTCTTCAATAACTGGTTCTGGGAAAATTTTATGGTCACATGAAATGAATAAAACTGGATCGCTATCTAGCACCAAGCACATTAACTTCAAGTGGATTAAAGATTTGGACGTTAGTTCCATTAAATACCTGACACAAACTTAGACAAAACACTCCCTGATAGGTGACACTGGCTTCAGTTATGTATTCAGAGACTCAATTCCAACAGCATGAAATACAAAAGTGAAAATTTAAAAATGGGATTGCATCAGATTAAAAAGCTTCACAGCCAAAAAAGCTGTCACAAAAATTGAAAAGATATCCTACTGAATGGGAGAAAATATTTGCACACCATACATCTAACAAAGGGATGATATCCAAGATGCATAAGGAACAGAGATGATTTAATAAGAAAACAAACCCATCAAAAAATGGGAAGAGCTGAACAGACACTTCATCAAAGACAACATACAGATGGCCAATGGAAAAATGCTCTTTAAATATCAGGAAAATGCAAATCAAAGCAACAGTGAGATAAGACCTCATACAAGTGAGAACAGCATGCATAAAAATTCTATAAACCAGTGTTGGTGGGGATGTGGAGAAAAAAGGAGCCTTCATCTACTGTTCACGGAATGTAAATTGTTTCAGCCTCTGTGGAAAACAGTATAGAGATTTCTCCCCAAAAATGCTAAAAATTGAATTAGCATATGATCCAATAATTCATATTCTATATATCCAACAAATGTATAAGACCATTTATTTGGAAAGGATATATACAGACCTATATTAATTGCAATTAATTTACAATAGCAAACGTCACTAAAACAACACTTATGTCCAATAATAGATAAAGAAGATTCTATGAATGGAAATCTGCTTCAGCCATAAGAAAAAGTAAAATCTTGTCTTTTGTAAAAATATGGATGGAACTGGAAGGGGTCATGCTAAGTGAAATAAATCAGAAGGAAAAAGTCAGTTATCAGATAACAGGAGACATTTCTCCTTTGTGGATTGTAGACACAAAATACAGGAACAGACCAGACCAATGGAGATGAGTCCTTAGACTCAGAGCACCGAGATGGGGTTACCAGAAGGGAGTGGGGAGAGGAGAGAAGAATTATAAACTAAATAAAATATAATATTTAATTAATAGATTTTGGTGTAAAATAAAAACACAAAAAGGAAAGGAACCTTAGAGACTGGTCCCATCTCACAGATGAGAAAACTGAAGCCTAGTAAGTCTTTCTCAAGGTGACATGGAATAAAGTATAAGATGCACATTTGTGGAATATAAAGTAACAGAATGGGAGACTAACACCCAAGAACAGTAGAGATAAGTACTAGGAGGATTACTCCACAGCTTAGAAGCCGGCCTCACACGCTGGGGGAAAAAGGCAGCTCAGATAGAGAAGGGACCACCAAATAAAGGGTGCTAGGAGGGCCTGCTCGGGATGGGAGATGCGGGCTGAAAGTAGACTATAGACCGAACATGATGGCCACTTAATACCTCTACTGCGGACCACAACACCCAAAAGGAGAGAGAGAGAGAGCAAAAGGGAATGTCCTGCCACAGAGGCAGGGTGGGGTGGTGAGAGGATGGGGTGAGGGTGGTGGGAGGATAGGGTGGGGGTGGTGGGAAGGATGCTGGGACCATTGGTGGTGAAAAATGGGCACTGGTGGAGGGATGGACACTCAACCAATGTGTGACTGAAATGCGAGCACGAAAGTTTGTAAGTCTGTAACTGTACCTTATGGTAATTCACTAATAAAAATTAAAAAAAAAAAGTAGAAGATGCAGAACCTAGGCCCCTGGGACTCACCTGCCCTTGCCGGCTCATTTGCTACCAGGCAGTTCCTACCCCAATTACTGGATTTGAAGGCACACTCTAGGTGGCACTGCCTGGTGAGGGTAACTTCCTCTCTGGCAGAGCGAATGCCAACCCCACTCCTCTGGAGTCAACACCGGCTTCCAGTGATTGCCATCAGTGTAGATTTGTGCAAAGGACAAAGCAATGCCCAGGTGTGAGAGGACTAGAACCACACTTGATCCCCCTGGAGAGCGGAGCAGGGGGACCCGATTCCAGCCCTCTGTGCTGTGCAGCTCACCACCTCAGCCGCTACCGGAATGACTCCCAGGAGCAGGTGTCTCGGCAGCTGTGCCAGGAAAGTCAGGAGTTCTGCCCCAGCCTCAGGTGCCACCAGATGATGGCACTCAAGGGTCAGGGGCTTCCCCACCAAGAGACTCTCATGGTGCCTGATGCGGAGAGTAGAGGGGGAGAGGGAAGAAAATAGGGATCTGGTCCATTTCATTTGATTTATCAGATAAAAATGTAAATTGATTTTCCCATGTACTAGGCATTATTAACTTATTAACAGTAGTCACTCATATCCAACACCTATGTAAGTGCTGGAAAATAACTCCCATGATCTCTCTTGATGATAATAATTAAAATGCAGCCATTCATTTGACAAATATTTACTGAGCTGCTATTAGAGGACTGTATTAGGCCTTGTGGATACAGATGTGGATACAGAGATGCTATAAAAAAGACTGTTTTTTCTTTTTCTCCCCAATAGCTACAGGATACAGAGTCAGGAAATGAGGAGTCATTTGTTTACCTTTACATCCATGCATTTGTTCATTTACTTTCACCCAGGCAGACATTCAGCAAGCATTGCTCTGTCTCTTGATGAATAGACCCTGCGCTGGGGGTCACGATTGCAAATTACAGAAGGCAGCCCTGCCTTCAAGAGGTTCCCGTTGTGAAGACAACAGACAGAGTGCCCCCCCATGTTCCAGTGCAGTGGACTACAGACAGTCAGCCACACATTACTCACCACTCCTTGCATCAAAAGCTGTATCTATAATCCTCAGCCTTGACCCTGATCGGGCTGTGGCAATTTGCTTGAACAACAGAAAGTACAGAAGTAATATTCCGGGGCTTCCGAGGTGAGGTCATACAAAGCCTGGCAGTTGATATCAGTTGGTATCTGCCTGTTAGCAGAATATCTGCTCTAGAAGAAACCCAACCAGCCTGAGGCCTCCAGGCTAAGCTGACCCGTGGAAGGTGCTCCGTCTACAGCACCAGCTGAGCCCGACTTCTGGTTGGGGAGCCAGGCCTGAGAGTGAAGGCATCTGGACATCTATAGCCTAACCCAGCCCCCAGATGGTTCTGGAACCCCATCAGTGCTCATGCACGCCTGGCCCTGCTCTCTGACCCATAAAGCAGCAAACTACACAAGGAGATTCTTGCTTGAAGGCATGGGGCACTGGGGTAGACCGCTGTGCACCCACAGCTCACCGGAACGCAGGTGGCGTCCAATCATGAAACTGAGGTGCTGTGAAGGTGCGGATGGTGGCGAGCAGGGCGATGATTACACGATCCGCAGGACACTGGGCGCACGCTGGCTGTCCTGAAAAGGCCTCTCAGAGAAGGGGCATCTGAACAGAGACCTTGATGATGAGAAGGAGCAGAGGCAAAGGTGGGAGTGGGGAGAGCAAAGCCAGTCCCGCCGTGAGGACAAGCACAGCACGACTCTGGAACAACACCGGTGACGGCGGTAGGGTTGGAGCACAGAGCCCAGGTGAGGGCGTTTGGGGCAAAGTCACGGGGACTATGGTGCCCGGGCTGGCATGAAGAAAGCGTTCCAGGTGCACATGAGCTGGATTTCTACAACAGAGACAGCCATCTGCACAGACAGCCCAGTGAGAGGGGCGGGGGCGAGTTGGGGGTGAGTCGGGGGTGAAGGGGCTGCCTTGCATGTAGATGACCCCTGCTGGATCCGTGGCATTGTGTGGTCTTCAGAACACAGATGGGGTGGCCAGGCAATCTCCAGCACATCAGCACCTTCATACCACATCCGCAGCCCCCAAACTGCATTGCTGGCTCTGGTTGAGAGTCACAGGGAGGTGCTTTGTGGAGATAACGCTCCTTCCCCTCCCCCCAAAAAAACACCACAAAGATGGGCCAGTGAGAGAGTCCAAGAATGAGGTGATCCGAACTGGAGGTAGCCAAAGGTCGGCAGTGATGCCCTGGAGACGGTGGTCCGCAGGGCTGAAGAGGAAGGGTGGAGTCTGGGTGGTAGCTGGAGTGGAATTGCAGTTTCCTGTTGTTTTGGGGGAGCTCCCCAGTGGTTCTGAAGGCCACCACAGCTGTACTCAGCAGTGTTCAAGCAGCCATGCCATGCCAGAGACTGGCCTGGGCCCTGTTCTTGCCAGAGATGCCCTCCAGCCCTATGCCTTTGCAGCCCTGGGGGTCTTGGCAAAGCAGGTGGAGTTCATGTTTTAAGGTAAGGCCTGAGCAGTGAGCCCAACGGCTTGAGTTCAAAGCTCTCCTCTGTTTTGGAGAGCTGTGTGGCCTGGAGCTACTCACTCGACTTCTCTGTGCCCATGTTTCTCATTTGTTGGATGGGGTTACTAATAGCCCCACCCTCTGGACCAAACATGAGCGTGATGCCTGGGTCAGGGTTAGCACACCGTTCCACACTATTCCTTTTACCGTCATCTTCATCACTATCATTGCCACCATCATCATCACCCTCAGAAGCCAGGCAAGAATGGTGGCAGGGGAGGTTCCGAAGAGACCCCTCCTGTCGCGTGAAGACCAGGCTGGAAAGACGTAGGGAGAGAGCCAGACACCGGGCTGGCGCTGTGCTCTGACGATGGTCTGGGCAGCAGCGGGCAGCAGGAGGTTCAGAGCATGGCAGCTCTTTGTCCCTCCCTTCCAAGGACAGGAAAGGTGGCGTGTGCACAGCTGGGACCCCCTTCAGAGCAGGCCGCCCAGACTCCAAACAACCAAGCCCTGGCCAGCCGGGGTTTCCTGGCCAGCTTCTTGGAGGAGGCTGGAGATGAGCTACAGCAGGAGAGTGGATTGGAGAGTGAACAACGGTTCCCAGGACGGTGACATTATAGCGGGGGGGGGGGGGGCGGGGAGGGCCCCTCTGCTCTCGGACCCTGGCCCCAGATGCGACAAGCGAGCTGTCTTCGTGGCCGTGGTTGCAGGAGAAAGAGGTTCTGAAAACAAAACCCCAATTCTACCAGATGCAGGTGGTGTGCAAAATTTTTGCTGACCCTCGAAATCACGTCCAGCTGGACCCCCCCCCCCCCCCCCGGACCTCACAAGAGGTGAATGAGCGTAGATAGATCTTGTGTCCAGCACACAGGTTCCAAAATAGTTCCCCGGGAACAAAAGGGTCGGGAACCAAACGGACTCTGAAAAATGGGGTGTCCGATGAGCTGGTGAGAGAGAGACTGGCTGGCCGGTGCCCTTGGATGGCCGGGCAGAGAGATCCTGTTTGCGGATCAGATGGGCCGCATGAGACAAACACCAGAGGTTTCGTCTTCAAAGCCTGACAATCTTATACATAAATATTCATCACGTTACTCCTGATTTCACATTTGAATCACAAAAAGAATCAATGCCCAAACGCCACTCAGCCTTCCAGGCACCCCAGAGAAAAGAGGGGGAAGGCTTAAGGCACAAGGGCAGTTTCTGGCCTATCTTGGCTAATGATGAGGAAGTGGCCAGATATGAGAATCTGGAAGACACTGTTTATTTGTTTGTTTTTTCTTTTCCAAAACTAATTCTCTTGTTATTATCACAGAGACCCTTTGTTTTACTAGCACTTTTCGTGACTGAATTTATCATTTTTAACATACAGTACTGTGGACGGTTTTATTCCAAATATGCATCCATCGCACCATCCATCCATTCACCCACCCACCCATCCAGACATTCACCTAACCGTCTCTATTCTATAGAGCCATCCCCCTTCAGTGGTAAAACCTAGCGAAGAAAACTTGGCCCCCTGAAATCATTTTTCAGTGAACTGCTCCGTGGCATGCAGCCCATCCACATTCTTATGCAACCTTCACCACTGTCTCCAGGCCTTTCTTATCTTTCCCTCTGGAAACTCTGTACCTATTAAACATGAAGAACACCTTCCGTTCTGGGAATTTTAACCATGTCAGTGAGAGGAATTAAAAAAATTTTTTTAAAGTGATTTATTTTGGGCACTATGGTTTATAATACTGTTAACAGTAGGGTCTCTTGCATAACACACTCCAGAACCATACCCTCCACTAGAGGACCATCCCTTTCACCTCTGTCCTAAGGACACCCTCTTCCTACCTTCTCCTGCATCCCACTCCCATAACAAGTTTCCTACCCAAGACCCGTTCTCAGTTTCGGTTCTCTTTAGGCGTTTGTTAGTCCCCGGTTTCTTCCCATCCTGCATTGCGAGAGACCATCCGTCCCCCTCCTTCTGAATCTCTACACTTGATCCTCGCCAGCTAGGGCTAGGCATGTCACACAGAGCAGTCCTGTACTCAGCACCATGGGCAGGCCACGGCAATTCCAGCCCCTTCCTCTTAATCGCTAGTGACTTCTGAGCTCTACTTTGTCCCCATGGTGTGTCTTTTCCAGTGAGTCATAGCAGGATGGAGTCATTGGGAAATGTTCACCTTCTTAGAATGCCTTTGGGAGTTGACACGACAAGTTGCATGCATCTGTAGGTCATCCTCTTTATGGCAGCCTCCCTGTCCATTTGTTTATCTTTTTTCCTGATGGGAGGACATAGAGGTGGTTTTCCATCTGGGGTGATCTGGACATGGAGGTGACTTTCCAACTGGGGTCATCTGGACATGGAGGTGACTTGCCATCTGGGGTGATCTGGATAGAGCAAGCCGTCGCCTCAGACACAGGGTCCGTGTGAACACAAATGCTATTGGCTTCCTGCTGGACCACAGCCTCCTTCCCCTCACAAAGCGCATCTGCTTGCAGCGCTTCTCTCTTCTGATCACCCCGGTATCCCAGGAACAAGCAAGGCTGCCTGCTATTGACCTGCTGGCATGAATGCCCGCACCCTAGGTAGGATCCAACAGGCACGAATGGGGGCTCCCTGTGAAGGGCAGTGTGTGGAGATAAGAGGATGGTGATGGAGACTATGGTCCCCCTCCTTCCCATCAGGACCCCTGGCTGTGCCCCAAGGGGTAAGAAAGTCAGGGAGAATACAGAATAGACTTTCAGAAAGTCACTCTTCTCACTGTTGCCCGGTCCACACGTGCTTAGGATAGGTGGAACAAGGGGCGTTCAGGAGTGAGAGTGAAAACACCAAGGCCAGCAAGACAGTCACATGTGGGTAAGCCCTGGAGATTCAAGTTCAAATCCAAATACCCTCACTCAAACTGCACAGATTCCTGAACAAGCCAGTCAGCTTGGAACTTCCACTGTGTTCTAGATGGAGAAATCAGGCTGAGTATCTCATTACGGATCCTCCGTTTCAGAACACAGGGCCTCAGACAGTGCCCCCAGCCCCTTGGACCCCAGGCCTAGACCCTACTCTGGAACAACCCGGTGGAGGTGTGTTGGAATATTTCCCCTTTTCCAGCTGCCTTCTGGAGTTTTGTCACAGAAACCTAGCTGATCTTTGACCTGCAGATCTAAGGTGCTAGCCTAGTCTTTGGGATGTAAATTTCAGGTGCTGTCTATTTTGTAATTAACATGTAGATTTCTTGCTGCAGCCCAGCCTGGTCTTTGGGATGTAAATCCGAGTGCTTTCAGCCCAAAGAAGGCTTAGGTTTTGGTTTTGTATCTGGTTTCCGAGGACCAGACCGACTGAGAGAGAGATCGAGAGACAAGGAGGAGGAGAGAGAGAAGCCAGAGAGAGGCAGAGTTGAGCAGTAGATCCAGAGAGAGGCCGGAGCTGGGAGTGCGGGAGATGAGAAAGTTTGAAGATTGAATAAACGGTAACTAATCAGCAACCAGCTTGGTCCTCGTTCTTCCTTCGCCTGTCCTTGACCACCGGCCGTCCCGATCCAGTCCACACACTCCCGATCCAGAGCACCGAACGTGGGCGGTGAGGCACAGCCGCCCGGAGAGCCCGCGAGTGCACTCGCCCCTCGGCGGTCTTTAGTTTTTTACAGAGGTGAAAATAATGAATTCAAAACTCAGACTTGACTTCTTTAAGAATGCTATAATCTGGGGTGGAGAAATCAATCATTGTTTTTACGCTTTGTTATACATTTGCTGGAAATTTTTTTTTTCAGATTCCTTCAGAGCAAACGGCTGAATTACCACAATAACATTATAGAGCACAGTCAAAAGGTAGAGATATACTGCACAGTGATTTCAAAGGAACAAAGGTAGTGATACGAATAAAAGTATCACAATGATCTCAGTTCTCTTCCCAGGCCCCTGGAGGACCTGAAGTCATTCTGCTTCTCCCAGAAATAGTTCCCATAAAGTAAGCACAATCCCCTTCATCGTTCCTGATGTTTCCCTCATTATTAGCTGGAGCCCTGCGGCCAGCTCCACAGAGGCAAACACACTGCAGCCTGCCGACTTGAACTTGAGTGTGAGCGGGCGGCTAGCCTTGATCCTGCCCGTTGGCTGCCACACCGTGGTTTTTGAGGACTGTGGGTGCTGTAATTCCTGAGATGGACACCCCCCCCCCCATCATGACCAACACTGGACTGGGCTTCCTATGACAGATCTGGAGGGAGGAATGGGACACAGCACATGGACCCTTCCTTGCACTGTGGCTGACACAAAAGTTGTGAAATAAAATACTGGTGCTTAGAGTCCCACCATTAGCAGTTCTCCTCATAAAGCAGTTGTTTCTGTTCTAGTCTACAGAATTTGGATATGTAAGCTTTCTAAATCTTTCCCCAAATATTCACTAAAGTCAGAGAACGAGCAGTATGCATCCCGTTAGCTCTCTGAGTGTCAGTCCTGAGCAAGCATTGCCCGGGGAACGGGGTTTATTTGACTCTTTGCTCTACCATGTCCAACCTGTATCCTGAAGTTGTAGGTGTGGTTGAGGATGGTGCCAGATCATAAAATAATATCATTGCTACATATGTCATGGGTAGAATGCATGTATTAGCCACCAAAAGGCAATAGACACAAAACCCTTGTGATTCATTGCAGTTATAAATTAAAAAAAGAATGGTAGCAGCAGCACCTAACACATATACGTTTGTGTACCAGGTAATTGACATGATCTACGTACAGCGACTCATTCATCTTCCATCAGCCCCGTGAAGTCACACTGATTGGCCCCTTAGCAGACACGAGGAGTAAGTACTAAGATGCATGGAGGGGTAAAGGGTTTGACTAAGACCACAGAGCTGGTGAGGGGCAGAGCAAGAAGTCAACCCCAGGCTCCTCACTGGGTTCTAAGCACAGAGGAGAAGGTCAGCAGACAATTTAGCATAGAAAGATGCGACAGCTCCATGAGCAGGCCACGTTCTAATGGGGCACACGCAAGGAAGAGTAGGGCTGTTTGGAGAAGGTAGAGATCAGCTCAAGAGGAAGGAGTTGGGGTGTTCACAGGAAGAGGGGGTGGAGCTGAGCTGCTCAGACAGATTAGCCAAGACTGTGCAGACAGAGGAAGGAGCAGGGTGGGCTCCAGGGTGAGGTGACTGGCAAGAGCAAAGGCCAGAGGGCTGAGACCTCAGGGTCTGCGTGGGGTAGGCAAGGGTGTAACAGAGGCTGCTGTGGCAGAGGCTGAGCCAGCGCAGAGACAAGCCACTGAGAGAGGCGGCTGTGGCCAGGGCTGGGTGCCACACCTGGAGTACAGGCCTCCTGCCCGCCTGGCACACCCCAGGCAAGCTCCTGCCTGAGCATTCTCTGTTCATGGCACCCAACTCACCAGGGCTCGGGCAGGGCTGACCTGAAGCTCTCACCCAGCTCTTTCCTGAGCACCCATCAAAGCCGCACCCCCTGCCACGACCCACTCTAGCCTTGTCTCCGGGCTCGTCTCCTCGCGGTTAACTGCTTCCAGGGTGGTACATGAGCATCCTTTCAATGTGGCTGGAGGCTTCCCTGGGCCCCCTCCACCTCTGGAATGCAGCTGATATGGCTGATAAGAGTTTTATCTGTTTTGATAACCATGGTGTCTCTAAGCACTGAGAACTATACCTGGCACTTAACAAGCTCTCGAAGTGAACGAGTAAATAACTACATGGCTAAATGAACTGAACAGCACCAAGGCAGATGCACTAGTGATGTAGTAAGATCCATTCCCAGTCACTTGCACGGTCACACAGAGTGGTGTTAAGTGCAGGTGCTTCTCAGACCTTCGTCGTGGTGTCGTGGTGTGTGGCATCCTGGGTGAATAAAGGTGTTCATTTGTCCTCATGTCACTGAGCACATCCTTCCTGGCACCTTCTCCGTTATTCCTTCAAAAACTCTCTCGGATCTGAGCTCCCTCAAGAGCTTGTCAAACTCAGGACTTCACAATGCATATGCATGTTTCTTTGGCACCAGAATATGACAGCGCTGGGGATAATTATGATGGCAGGGAGGTGAAGGGAAGCATTGAGATGAAAGAATCTGAGTTTTGTCCTGAAGGCAGGTGCAGGTGGCTGGGCCTGGATGCCTCCTGACCCTCAGGTGAGAGGGTCAGATACCTACTCTGCCATCCACTCCTGCCACTTACAGACCCAGCCCAGGGAGAGCACCCTGACCCAGACCCACTGTAGCATCTACAGGGGCTGGCAAGGGCCAAAAGACCTGGATAGATGCTCAGGGGAACAGATGCCTCCCCTGTGAAAACTAGAGCTCCAGACCCTAGTTTGAAGCTCAGTGGCTCCCATATAGCATGGAGGAAATCCTGAGGGCTGACTTACAGGATCTCCCTGTACAAGATGCTGAGGTGAACTGAGGGGAGCACAGGATGCTGGCATGATGCCACTTCCTTCAGTAATGGAGCTGAGATGGGGACGGATCTGCTAGAGGCCTAGGCCAGTTGGGATCCCACTAGTGAATACCGGGTAGGCATGCAGGTTGGGGACTGGCACCCCTCTGTGTTCCTGGTGATTGATACATCACTTCTAGTCCTGAGCAAGGAGAACAACTGTGCATGCACGACAGCCTCACTGTATCCTGCTCAGAGCAGCTGGGCTTTCAGCTGGGCTCAGTGGATCAGCCCAACACAGGGGTCACTCTCGTTTGTGGGATGCCAGCTCTGGGGGGCATCTGAGGGGCCTTCCCAGTCATGCGGAGCCTCCTTATATGACCGATAAGGGTTTTATCTGTTTTGATAACCATGGTGTCTCTAAGCACCGAGAATTGTACCTGGCACTTAACAAGCTCTCGAAGTGAACGAGTAAATAACTACATGACTAAATGAACTGAACAGCACCAAGACAGATGCATTAATGATATAGTAAGATCCAATCCCATCCACTTGCACGGTCACACAGAACGGTGTTAAGTGCAGGTGCTTCCCAGTCACTCGGTGCCTCCTTCTGGGGTTCAAGATGGACAGTCAAAGGGTAGTGCTTGGACCCATCTGTAGATGAAGAGCTTATCTTTAACCCTGATCAGTATTTTCAGAACACAGTGTGATCGTCTAGACTATCTGAGGAGGGCACGCCCAGCCGTGGTCAGGGTTCCCTCCTGGCTCTGGGGACAGAGATCAGTCCCAATGGTGCTTAAAGGAGCACATGCAATGCCAGAATTCAATCAAACCAGGGTCTGCTGCATGCAGGTAAGCACTTTACCCCTGGGCTATGTCTCTAATTTTGGGTTTAAAAAGCAAAAAGCAATGAACGTATGAACAAAAAAACAATGAACAATGTGCTACTGAAACATTCATGGGCTGACACAGAAAGAAAACTGGGTGACCTTTTCACTGCTCAGAGGGGAGGTAAGACAAGGGGGTCTTGGTGGTCCATTTCTTATTCCAGACCATCCTCCATTGCCACCACCCTCCATCCAGCCATCATACCATGAGTGCCCATTGGCACCACCATCCGCTGACTCAATTGCAGGGGAGGAAGATGCTTTCATGCCCTGGTGCTTAGGGGTGATAAGAGCCTACACCCCTGATGCTCCTGAATGGGCTGGGTCACAGTGCTCCCGCCGTTACTGTGAGGAGGCAGAACCCATTGTGGGGCACCAGTACCAGTACCCGGGCAGGAGTGGGTCTGCTTTCTCTAGTTATCTAGTTGATTTTCTCTAGTTGACTAAGTCACAAGTCCTTCAACTTTCAACTCTCCGCTGAACATCACTCTCAATTCTGTTCCCTCCCATGCCCCCTTGGGGAGTCCTCTTTTCAGTGCAATTCTAGGGGACCCTGTTAAGTATTAGGGTACTGAGTGTGGATGCCAAGCAGGAATTTACTGACTTTATAGATGCATTAGGGGATGTGTTTAATAGCATTTTCCAGGGAAATGGGAGAAGGGGGTTTTACTTAGAATCCTTCCATTTACTCTGGTGATTTCATTTCTCTTCTTCCCACTTTAAGTGGCTCCCTTGGCACCTCACATTCAGTGAGTGGCAGAAAGTTCTCGGTGGCACCCAACTGACTAACCATGAGGGTCCACCATCCAGAGCCAGGGTGCACTCCTACGGGGGCTGCAGGAAGGCCTCCCACTCCCCAAATTCCTCGTTGAGACGAGGGATAGTCGGGGTGGGGGAGTCAAAGGAACTCACTATCTTGCTCAATGCATCCTGAGGTCACTTCAGATTTTAAGACCTGACAATGCAATAGAGGTATAATTGGCGATTCCACCTATTAGTTTTCTTCTTAAATGTCTATTTGATTTAGATAATTTAATAGTAGAAACCACAAAATAGGCACATTCTGAGACTCTAAATGTCAAATATTTCTTTTTCTCCACCAGCCTCTTTTCTTTTCCTTTAGCTATGAAACTATTTCTAGCTGGTTTTAAAAGTGGCTCAAAAAGAAAAGTATTGCGTTATACTGTGAACCTGAGCATACCCCTCCTAGCCATTCATTCTTTAAGTGATTAATTCATTCTTGCACTAACTTTTGAGCACTTATATCTGCCAAAGCTGATTAGACTTACCACGCATGCTTCAGGGACCTGAAATGAAAATGTGCTCTTCTAGAGGTTGTAGATTAATAAGGAGTGGGCAGTAAACAACAGAAATATGATGAGTTCTACTATGTTCACTTCATAACATGATTTACATCAATGTAACAAATAAAAAAACCAGGAAGAATAAATCTATTTTAGAACGTCTTCCGATTTATAGAGCAGATGCTTGTCGGGTTGCAGGATATCCTGAGCTTAGACTGTCTCGGGGCTACAGTGTGACTATTCCCAGAAAATTCTTATATCTGACATTACCCAGCTTACCGAGCACCTTCCTCTGAATCTGGCCCTACTGGCTCGAACTGATGTGAACTGTCAGAGGACAATTTCCAGTTTGTATCAGATAAATATGTTAAAAGGCATTGTACCTCTTAAAAATGAGACCCAAATGTATTTCATCCCAGGCTTGGAGAAGAGATTTTCTTCTTGAATAAGTAGGTTGAGGGAATAGGATTACTGGGAAGATAACTTGCTTATGAACCACATCACATATTTGGGAGAGTAAATCTAGAATCTGTTTCACGCTTAGGTACTTCAAGTGCTTGTCTGGGCAGTCAGAGAGGAAAATATGAGCACTGAGCGGACTTTTCTCTCAGGAGGAAGTGATTTGAGAATCTTTACCGGTGCTTTAAGCTCCGAATCATAAACCAATGAGTGGAATGAGCTAAGTCTCTAGTCTATGTACAAGAATACATGAAGAGTCTCCATCAACTAGAGGCCCCTATGATGAGGCAGGTGGGAAGCTTGTCATACCTGATGGACTTGAGCTGGGGGTGGACATAACCTACTAACTACTCAGGGAAAAGGATTGTTTACTTCTACTTAAGTGATGGGATGGAATCCTTCCTCTTTAAATCTGCTTGTGACACTAAACTGGATTGAGCAACTGGCCATTTTTGAAAGAGAATTAAGACAATTAGGCCCATCTGATGAATGGGGATACTAAAAGGTTGAAAACCAGGCGCATATGCTGCCCAGGCCCATGTGAAGCTTGTGCCCATGTGGCTGAGCACATGTGGCCCCCACATCTCCCCTCTTGAGATGTGTACTGTCCTATCTTAACCTGCGGTGTGTGTAGGGGCTCTCTCTACCCTTGGAGAAGAGCGCATTCTCCCTTGAGTGCATTTCTCTCTCTCTCTCTCTCTCTCTCTCTCTCTCTCTCTCTCCCCCTCGCTCTCACCTCCCCTCCCTTATCACCTTCAAAAATCTCCAAATAAAATCGGCTTCACTTGAAAAAAAAATAATAAAGGTTGAGGACCAACCAGGAAGTGTCTAAGTTACCCTGATGGGATTGGAAGCCAGACTGCACTAGGGTAAAGAAGTGTAGGAGCTGTTTCTGTCTAAAACATGGTCGAGAAAGACTTGGGTGTTCTCGTGGACCACTAGCTACCAGGGTGGCCCATGCAGTGCAGCTATTTAGGGCAGCTTGTCACAGGGGCCAAAGTGCAATGGAGCCATTTGTGAAGCGGTGGAGGAAGTCATGATCATTGGGCCCTCAGTTCTTTTGTTCACATCTGAATTTGGAGTGTTCCAAAAATGATTCAACTCAAGCCTAAGTTAGGAGTTTGAAAGGCTGGGTTTGTTCATCTTAGAAAGGAGCACTGGAGAGGTGCCGCTGCCCCTGGATGTGCCGTCTGAGGGCTATCAACCTGTCTGTCTGTCTGTCTGTCTGTCTGCCTCCTTCATTGAGCATTGGGCTGGGGACCCGCCCGGAAGGAAGCCTTCCTCAAACGAAAATCATATTCACTGCCTAGAAAAATTCCAATTTAACTGGCTGCCTGGTATTTTTATATGATAACCTGGCAACTGTCCACAGAGTAATGAGTAACCACCAACAATGCTCTTGGGTATGACGTGCAGAAAATATAAAGAGTCTCGTGAAAGGCTAGGCAGCTTAAATAACGGAGGACTTAGTTCACCCAAAGAACTGCAAAGAAGGACAGACTCCTGGCAGAATTATTCAATCCTGGTTGGATAGAGGGCTATAAGAGTCAGAGGGGCTTCGGAAAGGCCCCTCTGTGCGATGTTGTGATGAAGAACACAGCCTTTGGTCTAAGCCCGGAACCTCTCGGCACAGCGCGGGAAGCTGCTGGGCTTGAGCTAGAGCATGTGGCTGGGCTCTGAGCAATGGTCCACGTGAACATGCCACACAGAGTAGCTCGGGTCTCCCCACCTGCTGTTTCTGTAAGTGGCTTTAGTAGCCTTTCGGGGCTCACTGTAGAGCAGACAGAGAGAGCAGGAAGAGACTAGAAAACAACAAGACTGATCACGTAGAAAATCTTGTAGCATTGCAGCTGTATCACACACCTTACGAGGATGAGGTACACAAAATAGCCCAAAATCCTGGAGGATTCGGAGACAGGAAAAGAGTCCCCTGGGCTGGGGACTGTGAAATGAAGCATCAGGGATGAAAATCTCACATCTACCTCGACTTGCCGGAAATTTTCTGAATGTCCAGATCATTTGGGAGACTTAGTATTTTCCTTATCCATGGAGAGATCGTGATAGACAGTGTAGCAACTATTTATGACAGTAAGAGCATGACTTCTATTGTTGAAACCACCAGTCTAGGCGGGTATTAATTAAAAACTTAGGAACATTGCGAATCCTCTGGTTTCATCGATAAATTAGAGTGCAGCTAAAGTGCATCGCGCAGTCCCGAGAGAATCTGAGGTTGGAGTAATTAGCTTGACTTTTCCTGAGCATCTGAAAGGACAGATAATTCTCTGTCAATAATAGACTCTGAGAGCACAGAAATCTTTTAGGGAAACCTGCTTTCGTAATCTGTCCAGTCCTGCAAAATACTATTTGGGGAAAAGCCAAAGCATCAAACAAAATCGTATTTGAAGAAAATTCCTTTCTATCATAGCAGTAAATGGCAGATACATTTACTGTATGAAGAAACACTTACTGATCTCTTATTATTTGCCTATGAAAATGCTGGAATCTTTCTCTCAGAGCCCCACAAAGATGGCTTCGGGCAGAGACCAGGTGTGCCTGGCCTGGATTTCTCTCCTGCATTGCATCCTCACGCCTGGATTTCCCTTTGCATCTGTCCAACTTTCCCAATAGCCCCACCCCCCAAATCTTACTAACCAACCAAGTGCTGGGGGAGGGGAGTGTGAAGGGAAGACCAGGGAGTGGGCTGTAGTTGAGAGATTAGTGCAATTTGTCTACAGCTTTCAAGAAGCAAGTTAATCATCGAGCGGAAACGTCATGGGCTTGGTGAGATGGAATTAGCACAAAACCTTGCAGTCTAAGCATTTGACGAGGACTTCATAAGGATGGAGCACTGTTGTAAGCACTTTACAGGTATCCTAACTCGCTCATCAGCACAATGTAGTCAGCATGATGAGAACATTCCAAAACTCTGTCTTAGCATTTGAAAATGGAAGCTCCGGAAGGGTTTAGGCACAAGGCATAGCATACAGATTTCCAGGGGCTGATTGTTAGTTTTCTCTTCTGTAAAACCAGGGTAGCATCTACTGAAAATTTTCATTGCACAGAATGTAGGGCACCTAAGGCAGAAGCAGTTTGATAAGGAGCATCACCTTGTGATGCTGGCCAGTATCAAGAGACAAGAAATTTTTCAGATGCTACACCGAAGGAACTAGAAAAGTAAAAATAATTCCAAAATGGGTAGAAGGAAGAAGATAATAAATATCAGAGTGCGAGTACATGAAATAGATCAAGAAAACTAAGAGCTGTCTCTTGAAAATATTTTCTTAAAGGTGGCAGAACCTTAATCAAATTCATTAAAAAAGGAACAAAGACACAAAATCAGAAGAGAAATAAAAATTAGAAGTGATACAGCAAAAATTCAAAGGATCATAGAGTTATTATGAACAACTGACACAAAAATTTGAACTTCCTGGAAAAAACAAATTATGAGAATCATACAATCTTCTGAGATAGAAACAAGAAGAAATAAAAATCTAAGCGGTCCAACTATCAGTGAGAAAATTGTATTAGTAATCAAAAGCCTCCACAAAATAAAGATCCAGAACAGAGAACTTTACAAGGTAATTTTAGCAAAAATTCAACTACTTAATACTTGTAACTGTTCAAACTTTCCAAAAACTCTCCAAAAACACTGGAGAGGGAATATTCCCCCAAATTTTACAGTTCCAGCATCACTCTGACACTAAAACCAGATAAAGGCACACAAAATG
Organism: Sorex araneus; assembly: GCF_027595985.1. Lineage (NCBI taxonomy): Eukaryota > Metazoa > Chordata > Mammalia > Eulipotyphla > Soricidae > Sorex > Sorex araneus. Next base: position 54,234,212 of record NC_073311.1, read on the forward strand.
ACATACACAAAATGACAGGTCATCTCAGTGTCTGTGTTGCAAGCCATAATGCCCCAAAGTAGAGAGAGAGTATGGGGAATATTGTCTGCCATGGAGACAGGGGAGGGTGGGAAAGGGGGGATATACTGGGGATATTGGTGGTGGGGAATGTGCACTGGTGGAGGGATGGGTGTTTGCTCATTGTAAGATTGTAACCCAAACATAAAAGCTTGTAACTATCTCACGGTGATTCAATAAAATTAAAAAAAAAAACCCAAAAAACAAAATGACAGGCCAATATCCTGAATATGGACTCAAAACCAACCAACCAAAAAAAAAACTCAAAACAATAACAATAACAACAACAAAAACCAAGCAGAAACACTGCAAAATAATGGTGAATTCAGCAATCCAATGTCCAGCTGAATTATTTAAAAATTCCATTTATCATTTCATAAAAAATAAAATACCAATGAATACATTTAAAAAGGAAATAAAGGAATAAAAGCTACATCATTGTGAAAGAAATTAAAGACTAGAAAGAAGTGAAAGATATTTTATGCTCTTTGGTTGCAGACTTTCTAAGGAATCCAACCCTCTCCCCCACCTAAATTAGGAATAAATTTACTTAGGGAAGAGAGTCTCTTGTCCCTACACCTGGCTGTCTTCACCAGAATCCTCAAAGGGGGTGGATTTCAGTTCCCCCCCACCCCCGGTCTGAGCAGAGCCCCCACAGCCGAAGACCTCTGGAGCCCAGCCACAGCCATGCTCAAGGCCCCTCTCCACACGTTATGACGTGCCTCACGCATGACGGAACTGACAGAAGAACCCAGGTGTGTGGGACCTGGGGCTGAGATCTCCAAGGCTGCTCAAATCGGGACTGGGCCTCTTCCGCCCAGATCCCCCATTTTCCATTAGCTAGGCAGTTACACCCAGGTGCCCTCAGTGCCATGTAATCCCACCAACAGCCAACATCCAGAGACTATAAGACCAAGCTCCCGGAAGCTTGAGGCCGCAAAGTGGCTGTGCAACCTCTTATAGCCTAGTTCTTCCTCTGGGAGAACCTGGCAAGCTACTGAGAGTTTCCTGCCCACATGTGAGAGCCTGGAAAACTCCCCGTGGCATATTCATATGCCAAAACCAGTACCAATGATGGGTCTCATTCCCCTGGCCCTGAAAGAGCCTCCAATGCGGCACCATTGGAAAGTACGAGTAAAGAAAGGCTTCTAAAATCTCAGGGCTAGGACAAATGGAGACATTACTGAGTCCACTCGAGAAATTCGAAGATCAATGGGATGATGATGATGATGATGAGGGCAGAGAGTACAAGGGTAAGATGCAGTAAATCCTGGGTCCATCCCCAACACACATATGGTTCTCCAAGTCCGACCAGGAGTGATCCTTGAGCACAGACCCAAGAGTAAGCCCTGAGCACAGCTGGGCATGGTCCAAAAACAAACAAAAAGAATAAAACGAACATATAACCCAGAAATTTCACTTATGGGCATTTACTGGAACAAAAAAACTTGTTTAAAAAGATACTTGCACATGTATGTTAATGAACATATATATAATATACATTATATGTACATATATATAAACACATGTGTGTATAAGTATGGAGGTAAATATATCATATATACATAAATACATATTTACCATGCCTTAACTGTTTTAAACCCTTACAAGTAACTTTTTAAACCAGTGTTTTTGTTTTCTCCTATATGTTTTATATATGTAAAATCATATATATGTATATGACCTGAACGACTTGGTCATGCAAGAGAATGGATTCTTACCACTGGTGACAATATGAATGTACTTTGAGGTTTTATGCTTAATGAGATAAGAGAATACAATATTAGTTAATTTATGTGTGGAATCTAAAACAAATAAAGCTAAAATTACAGAAAAAGCTTGCTTGTGAATACCAGTAAGGTAGAGGTCTGAGGAATGGAAGAAATGGACAAACAAGATCATGAGATTCAAATTTCAAGTTACAATAAATAAGTCAAGGAGATAAAATGTACAGCATGAAGACTGTAATTAGCAATATGGTGGTGCAAGTTTGGAGGCTATTAAGGAAGATGGCCAATAGACTTTTGCGATGACCATTTCATATTGTATACATTTGTTGAGCAGTGAACACCTGAAGCTAAAATAACAGTGAATGTCAATAACATTTCCATTTAAGGAATAATAGAAAGCACCTAGCTTTGGGAAAGCCACCCATGGTGAGTAATGGCTGGTCCATTCTTTGAGACTGTAAATTACTAATGTGGTTTTATATGGTGATTGCCATGGATGAAGGCCACAGTCTCTAACATTTCAAAAAAACACATAATACAAAGGTTAATTTATTTTTGGCTTTGGAAATGCAATTTTAAATAGGCAGGTTCCAACCTATGAACACATTGTCCTCAATAGTTCATTTATAAATCAGCTGCTCAAAAACAGAAATTCATTTCCCCAGAGGAACAATACTGTAAGTGGTTAGCTAATTAAGGGCAATTTAATCCATAAGAGAGCCAACCTTGAGCGTTAATGTTATTAGCTTACATCTGGGAACATTCGTTCACACCACGCATACCCGTGCTGTCCTGGGCACTGTCTGGAAGCAAGATGGACATGACCAAAGCATGTCTGTAGCCTCACGCAATTTCTGGGGCACTATCATCACCAAACCCTGCAGTTCCTGTTTTCCTACATGGCCCATGAAATCAAAGGTCCTGTATTAGGGGTGAGGTGGGTTCTTTTAATTAAAAAAAATTGTCATACAGGTTTTCAGAGGAACATGACTTAAAACAGAAGACTCATGGGTGAGCAATGAAGCCACTATTCAACACCTTAAGAAAAAGACTTCGTAAAATGGTTAGTTTTTGAAATAACCCTTTAAAGTAGTCATACAGGCACTCAATCAGCCCAGCGTGCGAATTACCTTGGGGCCCATTTTTACTCAAGGTTCTTCCTTCTCTATACTATGCATCCATCCGTGGCCACTAGGATGTTGTGCTCGTCCTTGTCTCTGTACCCAGTCATCCCTGTTCATGCTCTGGTACCTCCGAGGATGCTCAGTGGTGGAGTGACCACATGTCTGCGACAGTTGTGACTTGCAGGTGCTCGACATAGAACACAGCATCTTGGACAGTGTGTGATCCAACTGAAAACTGAACTCAAGCTCCCAAGACCGATTGTTCGGGAGTTGAAGACGACCCCACTGACTCTCACCATCTGAGCTTAGCCCATGTTCCCAAGACCACAGACACCAAGCAGAAGTGGCTTGCACAGCTGTGCACTGGAAGTGGATATGTACAGAAGAGTGGGGGGTAATGACCCATGGTTGAATAGGAAGGCTGTTATTCCAGCTCAGGAGCAGATTCAGAAGAGCAGGAGCCAGGCAAAGTTAAAACAAAACAAACCAAAGAAAAATCCATAACTGTGACAAGAAGGAGAGCAGGAAGGCAGGAAGGGAGGAAGAGAGGGAGAAAAAAGAGAAAAGAAGGGAAGATAAGAGAAGGGGAGGGAAGGGAAGGGAAGGGAAGGGAAGGGAAGGGAAGGGAAGGGAAGGGAAGGGAAGGGAAGGGAAGGGAAGGGAAGGGAAGGGAATAGGAGGGAAGGGAATGGGAGGGAAGGGTAGGGGAAGGAGAGGGGGAGGGAAGGGAAGGGAAGGGAGGAAGGAAGGAAGGGAGGGAGGGAGGAAGGAAGGAAGGAAGGAAGGAAGGAAGGAAGGAAGGAAGGAAGGAAGGAAGGAAGGAAGGAAGGAAGGAAGGAAGGAAGGGAGGGAGGGAGGGAGGGGGGAGGGAGGGAGGGAGGAGGGAAGGAAGGAAGGGAGGAGGGAAGGAAGGGAGGGAGGAAAAAGGAAGGAAGGAAGGAGGGAAGGGAAGAGAGGAGAGGGGAGAGGAGGGGAAGCATAGGGGAGGGAAGAGAAGAGAAAGGAGGAAGAAAGAGTGAAAGAGAAAGAAAAAAAGAAGAAAGGGAAGAAAACAAGACAAGGACAGGCTCTTTCAAATAAACGCATCTGGCGATGTGAGATCTTAGTGCGAGCTGACTGCATCCCGTGCATGTGCGCTCCCATGCGTGATCTAGGTTAACCTTCATGCTGGGCTGGGCCTGCCCTTGACGGGCCCTGTTCTGGGTATCAGAATGATCATAACCCGCCCTACCTCTTGACGGATGGATGCCCACGATGCCCTGAGAAACGTCTGCCTGGTTCCAGACCACATTAGTATTTAGGGGGTGAGGCCTTGGGGTTGAATCTTAGCAAAGCAAGTGTTGCCCCCTCTGTCAGGACCTGTGCCCCCTGGGAGCCTGCATCAGCTCACACTCACTCTCCATCTCCTCCTGCAGCCTTCCTGGCCCTGTCCTGCCCCCCTCTTGTTGGCACAGGGGGCATCAACACCCCTCCCAGCAGCCTCTCCTCCTTAGCAACCAGGAGTCTCAGCTGAAGGCAGCTTTGTTCTCCAGCCTTTGAATATCTATTTGCATAATGAAGCAGGTGAGAAGTGCCTCTTGCCCATTCAGGCAGCCCCAGATTGGCAGAGGGAAAGGGATTGGTAAGTAATTGGCCACGATTAATTTGATGTGCTTTTATAAGGAAAAAAGGAAAAAAGGCAGAAAATTGCTCCGTGCGCCAAGCCAAGCCACATCTGCAGCCTACGTGTTGTGTGTGTGCTTGCGGGGATGAGAGTCTGTGAGCAGGCAGTTTTGTGAGTGCCGGTGCCTTCTTTGGATCTGAGAGCAAAATGAGGTGCAGACCCCGTGGGGCCTGGGGCTCTGGAGTCCTTCCTTCCTAATGGAGGGCGTACCCATCTTGCTCAGTCTGTGTCTGTGGTCATGAGGAGACAGCATAGATGCCACAGCCTGCTTTCTGGGGATCAGGATGATACCCACATGAGCATCTCTTTTGGACTCTGCCCAAAGTGGGTGGAATGCGGCCAGAGCGATAGTACAGCAGGTAGGGCGTTTGCCTTGCACACACCTGACCCAGGTTCAATCCCCGGCATTCCAGGACCACCAGGAGTAATTCCTGAGTGCAGAGCCAGGAGTAAGACCGGAGCATCGCTGGGTGTGACCCCAAAACAAAACAAAACAAAAAACAAACAAAAAATCCTAAGGGGGCGGAGTTCCGGCTGTCTCAGGGCCTGTTGGTAACCATTGCTTGCAGGAAACTTAACTGTCTTCTACTTAGAAGGGTCCACAGTGCTAGTTGTAAGCTGGGAGATGCCAGAGAACACTAAGGAATGAAGCACTTAGGTCCGCCTCAAGGTGGGTGCTCTGACTTAAGCTCCTCATGGTCTCCGTGCCACAGGACTTCATGAATGATAAATACTGTCCTTGCGTTAGATGAGTCTGGAGACGGGGGCAGAGAGGGTTTCTCCCACTTCACCCCCAGCAGCCACTTTTTGCCAGAGTCATTTTTACCTAGGCCTGGGAATTTATAAAACACCATGGGGCCGGAGCGATAGCACAGCGGGTAGGGCATTTGCCTTGCACGCGGCCGACCCGGGTTCGATCCCCGGCATCCCATATGGTCCCCCAAGCACCGCCAGGGGTAATTCCTGAGTGCAAAGCCAGGAGTAACCCCTGAGCATCGCTGGGTGTGACCCAAAAAGCAAAAAAAAAAAAAAAACACCAGCTGATAATACATTCTAAAGAAATTTCTTCCAAAAGGACCCGACATAGCACCATAACCCCATCGGAGGGCACAACTCACAATTTTAAAACCTAGTCCTTAGACCCCGAGCTGCAGAGCCTGGCAAGCTACCCATGCGTATTGGATATGCCAAAAACAGTAACAATAAGTCTCTCAATGAGAGATGTTACTGGTGCCCGCTTGAACAAATCGATGAGCAACGGGGTGACAGTGGCAGTGACAGTCCTTAGACCAGGCTGGAGCAATAGCACAGCGGGTAGGGCATTTGCCTTGCATGCGGCTGCCCTGGATTCGATTCCTCTGTCCCTTTTGGAGAGCAAGCTACCAAGAGTATCGCACCTACACGGCAGAGCCTGGCAAGCTACCGTGGCATATTCGATATGCCAAAAACAATAACAACAAGTCTCACAATGGAGAGTGACTGGTGCCCGCTCGAGCAAATCGATGGACAATGGGGCGAGAGTGCGACAGTACTACAGTCCTTCAACCACCTCTCCAGTTTGTTTTAGTCTCTCTGTCTCTCCTAAGGGAGGTTCCTGAGAGTGGGACTATTTCCTTTCTAAATGGAGTAAGTAAGGGGGAGGGGGTCCTTCCTAGAAGAGAGGAAACACGTGCCCAACACGTCGTGTCTGGGATTCATCTGCCCAGTGAACACCACTAACTGGGTATCTCTGAAGTCCCAGTGCTCTGAGCACAGGCTGGAGACAATGGTGCCGTGGCTGGGATCGCCTCTAGATTCTGTGAGCACTTTTCTTGGTTCCTGGTCTGCTGCCCGACGGGGACCCCCATGGAGACCCGCCTGTGGCTTTGAGGCCAATTCTTTCCTCACTAGAGATGGGCCATAACCTCCACACTCTCCCAGTGACCCTTCCACAGACGCAGGGGGAGCGGGAGTGAAGGGGGGACGCACAGTCTGCTAATGACTCCCCCAAAGTGTGCGGCAGATTCTCTCCACCCCATCTATGTTCTGGTTCCTCGATACCTCTCAGGCCTCCTGTTCGGGGAGCCGTCAGCACCTAATGCGTCATTTCCGGTGGACCTGGCCATCCTGGATGATGTACAAACCCCACATGACTGATATCTGCGCTCAGCCCTGCCCAACCCCGGCCCCCTAGCAGTGAAGGCCTGACTGAGAGCTGGCCTTTCCTGACTCTGCCTTCTGGAACATGGCCGGCAGGTCCCAGGGTCTGTCCCTGAGAGAGCTGGGTGGGTGACCAGGCTCTTCTCTCTCTCCACCCTGCAGCCCCCGCCATCAGATCGACTTGGGAAAATGCCGTGGCTTTCGGAGGCATTTCCCCTGCCCCGCTGGTACTGGAATCCAGCAGAGGCGAGGTCTGTGTTAGCCGAGCTCTAGGGGTCTTCCTGGGGCGCGCTGAGCCCCTGTGGACAGGAACACGTCACTAGCAACTTCCCCCCATCACAGCCTGCTCCGGGGCCCCACCAACCTAACAGATGCCCAGTTACAGGAGAAGGTTCTCACACTGGGACAGGCCACGCGGTGCACCGAGACGGACCCTTGCCATCATTATGACGGAGAAGGGATTGGGCATGAGGAGGACACGAAGGCCTTAAGATGACCCCCACACACATACACACACCCTGGAAAGCCCAGAGCCATCCCGGGCCTCAATTTCCCTGAGCAGACAATTCCACCTGATTCATTTTAGATCTGTATGTCTTTGGCCACATATAAATTCCAAAGCTGCGTTAATTTGTCTCAAAGGACTTGAACTTCCTTGCTCCGCAGTGAGGCTACACTAATTCTTAACAAACCCTCCACCCACAAGTCAAGATTTAGGGACCACATACTAAATCTGTAGTCAAACACCTATTTAGCATCATCATCATCAGAGGAAGGGGAGGGATCTGCGTCCCTTCACTTGATGCGCCCATCAGGGGACCGGGGAGCTCTCTGGTTCTGCACTGAGCAGTTCCATTCTTCCATGGGGGTCCCCAGGCCCTCCCCTTCCTCACCCAGGCGAGACAGGGAGAGGTAGCCTGGAAGCCACATAGGTGCATTCCATGAGCTGACCTGTCCAGCTGCCTCAGCGGTGCCCCCTACTGCCGAGCCCAGGGCTCCGGTGCAGTGAGGACTAATGCTGGCTTTCTGCTGCGTGCAGGTGGAGAAATGAATTTACATTCCTGCTGCTTGGTTAAACCGCTTTCGAAAAAGCTATTTATTCATTCACTCATTTTGAGCCGCATCCTGTGGTACTCAGGGCTGACTCCTGGCTCTGTGCTCAGGGGTCCTGGTTGTGCCAGGGGACCATACGTGGTGCTGAGGGGTGTCAAATGGGCTAAGCACCTTATCCCCCTTGTTCTCTTTCCAGGCCTGGAAGAGTTGTGCTTTCAGACACGTGGTAGCTCCAGGAGACAGCCCAGCCTCATTCTGCAGGAGGAAGCCTTTGCAAGGCGGAGCCCAAGATCAGGTTCTAGGGCTTATATTTTTCTTTCCTTTCCCCTTATCCTTTATTCTTTCCCTCCCTTTCTCCCTTTCTCCTATTCCTATATTTATTTATTTATTTATTTTTGCTTTCATTTCACAAAAAGATGCATCAAGCAATAGCTGAAGAAGCGACAAGACTTCCTTCTTTGTCTAGGAAAGAAACACAACCTTTCTCAGATGCAGATAAAACGGGGGTAGCTGCTGTCTCTGCTTCTGTGTGAGTTGGTGACCTCCTGGCTGGCCAGAGTGCAGAAAAATAAGACCAGCGGCTTCTGTTCTCAAACGCCTCTTCACTGGTTCGTTTGGCCCCTGACAAGTCATATCAAGGACACACTTATCCCCAAAGGGTATGAAGTGACTTGCAGAACCCACGGGACCTCTCAGAAACACCGTGTTGCATGATCTAACATCCTGGAGGTGGGCCAGGCTTGGGGCAGGCACCTCAATCACCATAGAAGCACCTTTCAGGGGTTTTAAACACCCTCTGAGACCTTGGAGAGAAGGACTGGAAACCATCCTTTAAGACACTGCATGGGAGGTTGGCATGATAGCAGCCCAGAGCACTTGGACCCCTCTGTAGTAAGGGTTGGCCCAAGAGTTAGCTTTCCCTATAGTAACAGACCCCACCTCTTACACACACACACACACACACACACACACACACACACACACACACACACACACACGCTCCTGCTCCCTACAGTCTCAACTTTCCTCCTGCCTTCTCTTGCCTGCTGTCCCTTCCCCTACCCGCCTGCAGTGGCGTAAACCTCAGGTCAGGTGAAGCTCACTCTCAGGCCAGGCTAAGGGCAGTGAACCTGCCACTCGACCACCATTCTGGTTCCAAGTGACACCTCTCAAAAATCTCCTAGAGCCAGCCCAGAGTTTGAATGAATGTTCAAGTTTGAAAATAGTCTCACCGCCAACAGCTCTGTTCACCAACTACTCTGATGGGCCTGGGTAGCTTTGCTGAGACAGAGGAGCAGGCAGGGAGGCAGGGGACGGGTTGGGATGAAGCGGGGGCACGCCAGTGTGGTGGCACATGGTTCGGGGCACAGGCAGACTGGCATGGCAGGAGGGTGAGTGACAGCACCTCTCCGGGCCAGAGTGCCTGCGTGTGAAAGGGAAGGTGCAGCCGTGCCTCACCTACGCGCCCTCATGCGACATGTCTGGCATTCTGCCCAGCTCTCGAGAGCTGAATAACATGGTATTAGCAGAGATATTACCACTGAAGTTATATTACTGATTAGGATAATTTTATTAGCCTCAGGAGCAGAAATAGAAAGAGTCTCGGGGGTGGCGTATGGGGCCTGGAGGTTGGGTTAAGTGGAACCGATCCAGGTCACGAGTCTAAGGGGTTTGCCGGGATCAGCACCATCTTCAGCTACACCTTCAGCTGCTGGGATCTACTGCTAACGAGACCACGAGAGAACGGGGAGAAGGAGATTATGCATGAAGATGCTACAGAGAGCATATGGATGCCCCAGAGTAGAACATATCCATATGTGCCGGCAACTAGAGTGTCCCAGCAAGCATGTCCCCCTCCGTCACTGGCCAAGCCCTTTCCCCCCAGAGGGGAGAGACGGGAGAGTTAGTTGTCCCTCCTGCTTCCTCACCCTGCGGACTGTGGAAGGGACTATGGGGCTGCCAGAGGCTAGACTGACAGTCTCATGGAGCCCCAGAAGGAGGGTGATACTGGAACTCCTCCCCACCCCCACCCCAGCAGACTGTCTGCGGCTAGCCAGGAAGGGGGCTCTAGGGGATCTGCACAGCCACAGAACTTTTATACCAGGAAACTAAAGAGCATTTTTGTTTCCTTATTTGAGGGCCATGTACAGTAGTACTTGAGAAGGGTTACCAGCTCCATGTTTGGGGGTAGTACCTAAATGGTACCTTAAGGGTACATGGGGGACCATGTGGTGCGGGTATCAAACTCATACCTTAGGCATTAGGCATGCAAAGCATGTACTATTGACCTTTAGGCAATCTCCCCAGCCACTACAGCGAATTTATTTTTAAAATTAACATATCTACATGTATATAAATAAAATGGCTATCAATATTTTTTCTAGGGGCTAGAGAGATAGTCCAGTGGGTAGGGCACTTTCCTTGCATACCTGGGTTCAATCCCCAGCATCCCGTATTTCCTGAGCCCCACTAGGTATGATCCCTGAATACAGAGTCAGGAGAAAGCCCTGAGTACCTCTGGGTGTGGCCTCCCAAAAGCAAAAATAATAATAATAATAACAAAACAACTTTCTCAGCATTACTTCAAGATATTATTCATTTGCTCTGAGCACCGTGGGAGGCCTTTTTTTTGTGAGAGTCAAAGCAAGTCTAGAAACCCTTCCCCAGTGTTACTGTTCCTGAGGAAATTTGAAACACACTGAAAGCAGAATATGCGAAATCACGTTTCCACTCCCCATGTATTGTCTGGGTAACTTTATTCCTTTCTTTTGCCTGCTCTCAATTCATAGAAGACGCTTCCCTTTCTGCCATCAGCCCTGGTAGTCTGCGTTTCTTTAGGTGTTTTGAAATAAAACAAATAAGAATTTTGACATTTTAAATATACTTGCAGAAAACTCTGATTTATATTACTGTTCCTGACACTGATAAGCAGTTATATGTCATTAGTTACTTAAATGTTTTCTGTAATTATGTAAATCATGTTGACACTTTCTAGTTGGGTGCTCGCTTGGTAGGAGTTTAGTCATTTGCCAGGTTCTGCCATACATCAGGTAACCCATCCTCACCCTTCTGAATTAAACAGCTGTCAAAAGATTCTTGCCTTCTTGCTGTCATTGACTCTGATATTTTGCTCATTTGCTGTCTATGAGGGAACAGGTAAATATACCTTCATACCCTCTCTCTTAGGGTTCTCCTTAATTTGTTTTTTTTTTTTGGCATGGAAGCACAACCAGTAGTGTTTGGGGGCTACTCCTCACTCCAGTGCTCAAGGGGTACTTTCTGCAGTACTTGGGAAATCATGTGGTGTCAGAAATTGAGTCTGGGGCTCCTGTCCGCAAAGAATGTGCTGGACCCTTCAGGGTCATCTCCCAGGCCCGAAGGTGCTTGCTTCAGAGATGAACACACGCAGAGTGGTGGCAGTGAGAGGAAGGGCCGCTCAAGGCAGGCCTAGGGATGATCACTGGGCAGCGTGGGAGATGTCGGTTCCCACAGCTCAGCATAATTGCCAGGCTGAGAAGATGACTCGGACACTCCACCTATGAAGTGGTCCCTGCTCTGGGTCTTGAATCTCCAGTGGCGAATGAGCCAGGAGAAGCAGCCCCCAGGCAGCTGTGCGGAGTGAGCCTGGGAAAGCACAAGACTCGGTGCACCCGTGCACGGCCTTGCGATCCAGCCAAACAGGGAGCACAGCAGATCTCCTTCAGAAAGGCCTTAGCAGCCCCAGTGTATGGGGAAATCATCTTCTTTTTTTAATTATATTTTATTTTATTTTTATAAAGTTGTTCACAATAATTTATTGCATTCAATAATCCAACACCAATCCTGCCACCATGACACCTTCCCACCACCATTATTCCAGGTTTCCCCACCATCACACAAGCCTTCCTAAAAGCAGGCCCTAAATAATTTGTTGTTGTTGTTGTTTTGATTTTTTTAATTTTTATTTTTTTTATTAATGAGTCATCGTGAGAGTACAGTTACAGAGTTTTGTGCCTGTGTTAATTCCCTGTCACGGGGGTGGGGGGGTGGCAGGGGGGTGTCGGATAGCAGCGGGGAGGGAGGGAGGGACCCTGGGGCCATTGATGGAGGAGAATGGGCACTGGTTGAGGGATGGGTACTCGAGTATTGTATGACTGTAACACAGGTAATCATCTTTATTTTCTTTATTTTGTTTTATTTATTATTATTATTATTATTATTATTATTTTTGCAGCGCTGAGGATGGAAGCCAGGGGCTCAGACATGCCAAGCAGGCACTCTGCCCCCTGACCCACATCCCTGTCTCCCTCCTTACTCTCTGAGCAGTGAAGTGACCAAGGTTCTGGAAGTCAAGGAGAGAGGACCTCTCACTTTCTCGGACAGAACCAGCATGTCCTGGAGACCGGCCAGCCCTCTGTCCTTGGAGCCTAGGAGATGTGCTTCCCCAACCCCAGGACGGAAGGAAGCCTCCTTCCATCTCAGTGACGCTAATGCAGACAGCATTTCTGTGGCTGCCAGTGGCCCAGAGGAGAAGGCAAAAGAGAAACACAGTTAGCTCCCCCTGCTCAAGACTGCTGTAGCAAACACAGTGAAATGTCAGGAGGTGAGGGGGAAGGTGGATCCCCACTCAAGAGCCCAGAGCCTGAGGTCTCAGGAGAGCAGGGTGGCTTATGGTACTGACTGACTTCTGGGCAGCACGGCCTGCCTCTTCCTGTCTGGGGTCCTGAGACTGGACTGGATTTTGTGGATCTGTGAAGACAGTCACAACCACGACCACAGTCGGATCTGTTCAGCTCCTCCAGGCCACACTTGAAACAGAACAAAACCTTGCTTTTAGCCCATTTCCTGCCCTGGTCACTGACGTGGGTCAGTGGTTGGTTGTCGCAGGGGCTGATGGGAAACTCAGGCATCCTAACAACATCACACCCGTGAAGGGTTCTGACAGAGGGCCAGTATAAAAGAGAAAGGTTCATGGCTGAAAGCAGTACTCAAGCGAGTGATGCCATAACTGACGCATAGTAAATACAAGTGAGAAGAGAGAAGTAAACACTTGAAAAAGAAGGAATAAACACACAAGAGAGAAAAGGCCTTTAACAAGGGAGAAGAATAAAGTACCAAGGAAGACAACTCGAAGACAGATACCAGGAAGAGGCAGACATGGTTGAAGTTCTTTGCACACAGACTTAGTTCTTTGTTCCTGAAGGAGCTTGTTTATCTCTTTCACCCGCTTAAGGATATTCTTGGGAAGGAGAGATGAGATGGAGGAATCAAACTCCAAGCCCCTCTATCCCCTCCCAAAGAATATGCTTTTCCTTTCACTCTTCTTGAACCATTTGCTAGAAGTTAAACATTTATCATGCAGAAACAACTCCTGTGATCAAGTGTATTCCTCAGACTGATCCGGCCTAAACTCAGCTCTGCTCGCACTCCTGCAGCTTCATCCCTTAGCAACGGGAGTTGGTGACACATGTTTTCAATCTTTTTTGGGGAAGAGGACTCCCATGTAGTGCTCATGAGGACTGGGACCCCTTCTGGCAGTTCTCGGCCTATCTGGTCTATGGTTCAGTGTGAAGGCCTCAGGACCTTGCAGTGCTGGGGACTGCTCAGGCCACCCCCATTGTGCCTGGAGGCTGCCAAGACAATATCAGGCAGGCCTCAGAGTGCCTCTAGGGACACATGGTGATGCTCGTGGGACCATGTGGTACCCAGACAGACTTAGGGTTGATCTCACACAAGGCATGTGCCTTAACCCCTGTACTATCCCTCTAACCCTCCAATATTTTTTTTACGTATAGGCCCCACTCAGCAGGACTCAGAGGGATCAAATCAGAATGGGCTGCATGCAAGGCATGTGTCTTAACCCTTTCACCATCACGCAGTGCTCAGGGGAACCTGTGATGCTGGGAGATCAGATTCAGGGCACCTCACCTGTGTGACCTATTTTCCACCTTGTAAGGAAACATAAAGAAAGCCAGTGAAAGTCCACAATCCTTTTGGAGGTATCTGTGATCTCTAGGTCCACTCCACGAGGACTCTTCCTTCTGGACTACCATGTTTCAGGGAGAAGCAGCTCCTGGACACTGTGAAGGTTTGCGGCCAGAAGCACCCAGAATGCATTTGCACCTCCTCACCCAGAAGAGACAAAAGCCAGCAGGTAACTTTGCTGGAAGTCTCTGCCCTGCACAGGCTGGCAGGAAGCCTTGCTTGCCACCAGTAGGGAGCACAACCCAAACTCCAGCACCCTGAAGGCAACCAGCAAGTTCAGTGAGGAGGACTTGCCCCTGGGACATGAGGCAACACCACTCTCAAGCTCAGCCCTGCCGACGTGCGTGCCAAGGAACAAGGCAGAGCTAGGAAGGAGGAAAGAAAGTCCATAAAAGGCTGGTGCCCTCCATGTGGGCACATAGCAGCCCCTAATCACATACCGCACGGGCAGTCCTGAGCCTGGAGAAAGACACCCCATGCTAGAGGGCTGCTCACACAGCAAACCCCTTATTTACAGCCTGGGGCGCACTTGTGACAACCTTTCACAAACCAGAAGGCGCAGGGGCCTGAATAGTGTTGCAGTAGTGAAATGGATTTCTCCTCCCATCTCCCGATGGAAGGGCACCTACGAAAGAGCCACAGGGTACAAAGGGTTGGAAAAATTAGTGGGTGAGTGGGGAGGGGGGGAGTGTGGCTCAGAATAGGATTCCGGGGAAAAACACAGGAAGTCTCCAGGGGTTCTCTTACCTTTTTGTCACTCAGCCCAGAAACCTGGTCCACGTACTCCTCTTGGATCATGAAGGCAGCTAAGTTGGCAGTGTAGCTGGCCAGGAAGATGACAGCGAAGAAGGCCCACACGGACACCATGATCTTGGATGTGGTCCCCTTGGGGTTCTGGACGGGCACGGAGTTGTTGAACACCAGGCCCCAGAGCAACCAAATAGCTTTGCCGATGGTGAAAGATGGGCCTCCCGGCTCTGGCATCATGCAAGGACGAAGGCAGATAGTTAGTTATCACGGGATCACAGGGCCCTTACAAAGCTGCAGCACAGCTAAGTGCCCACTCTGAGTAGGAGCCAAGTCTCCCCACTTGTGCAGCTGTTTGGCTTTGGAGAGAGGTCTCTGCTGTCCAGGAACCCAGGAACCCTCTTTCATACAGGTCTCAGGGCAGGTGGGAGCTTGTCACTAATGGCTGTGATCCAACCAGAGCCAGCACTGGGGTGTGTGTTGGGGAGACTAGAGGGACTATTTCCCACCCCACAAGACCCCAAGGCCACATCACAACTGAGTAATAGACAGCTCCCATTCTCTGGTTTTCCCACCCTATGATATTCTTCAAGGCGGAAACACAGCGGTATTCCAGTCCAGGGCAGTGCCTGTGTGTCCCACGTGTTTCACATGGACCCGTGGCCCCTGCAGAGGAGGTTCCTGGCTTCTGGAAGGCTCTCAGGCACAGGAGAAAGTGTTCTGGATGATGCCATTTTGGGGGACCTCCACTTTCCACATGATATCCACAAAGCACATAAGCAGGGAATTCTTCCTCTGAAAAGAGCTGGGGGTTCTAAAGGTGTCCTGGGGGAGCACTGACTGACTCGTTAGACCGAGCTGGCCTGGGGCAGTTGTTCTAACGCTGCACAAGGGCAGAGTCAGACTCTTCTGCACAGGCGCTGGCCCAAGCCCTGCTCTTCTAGACTTGGTGAATCTGAATATTCCAATATCGGAGCCCTAAGGCCCTTTATCCTGGAAGCCCCCCAGCTGAGCCTTCTGTGCAGCTGGGGTGGAGGAGCTTTCCTCTTGGAGGCCTGATTGCAGGCTGCGATCTGGACAGGACATCATGCAGAGAACCTGGAACCGGTCCTAATCCTGGGGTTCGTAGGAAGTATGAAGGACCTATCGACATGGGTCCAGCCCCTCCGCCTTTGGACATATGAGAACATCAGGTGAAAGTCTCTGAGTGCCCCAATCATGGCTGGTGCCACCCTTTCGGACCCACATAGCCAGGAGATTAAACTGTCCCCAGAAGCAGCTCTGGGCAAGATTTGGCTATTCTGAGCTATCAATTTCAACCTTCCCACTCTCCCCCTCCAATGCCCAATCTCCTTGGCAGAAGCGGCTGAGCCAGGAACAGAAATTTTGGAGATATGTAACCTCCCTGATGACCATTGGTGGGGAACTTAGGCAGTCATACTGCCCAGGGCTGGCTTAGTTTGCCTTATTTGAAACCTGTGGGCCTGGTGTTCTGGGTTAGTTCATCTGTTCGGTTTGAAGCACTCCCAGCCCAAGGTTATCTAGAATCTAGGTGGTTCCTCTGATGGTATTGTCTTTTTTTTTCTCAAGCCCCCCAGGCTGGGGCCAGTTGGGGCGGGGGAAGGGCCATCTAGGTTCCAACTGACATGTGGATAAGGCGCATTTCTCATGAGCCAGCAAGTTGGCGATCTCAGAAATGGACATGACAGGGAGGAAGCAGATAGTCCAGGAGGCGTCAGGAGCTTCTGAAGGAAAGCTGGGCCACGCCTAGGCAACATGCTTACCTCTGCCATCAGCGAGGCACCGGTTGTAGCCCACGGGGCTGAAGTACTCAAAGACAAAGACGGCCACGGCAGAGACGATGAGCAGCATCACGAACATCATCACCCACACATCAGCGCTGAATGGCTCTGAGGGAGGAGGAGCAGAGTACCCGGGGTGAGACCGAATGCCAACCGGGTCCGAGCGGGCATCAAGAACCAGACTCCACTATGTGTAGGCAGCCCTTCTGGGGAGTCTTGTAGGGACACCCACTCTCTTAGGGGCTTATGACACTTGGTTCTCTTTCAAACACACCGCAAGGAAAGAGTCTGGTTCTGACCCTGAACTTCAGAGACTGGAGGTCTCATTTATGTCCCGACTTGGAGTGTCTTTTGATGAGCCCTGAAAACCTTCTGGGTTTTCACAGTGAATTGGCATCAGTACCAGACACAGAACAAACGGGTCTGATTGGACAGGCTCTGGGTTGGTATCCTCAACCGCGCAGTCACTCTGAACAGAGAAGACCGGAAACGCTTTCATCAGCTTCTGAGCCCTGCGGCCCAATTCACTCTCCACAGAATTAGCTACTATTTCAGGCTTGAATTGGTTCGGTAACAATTATGTACAATAAATAACTCCCTTGTCCCCTTGCCACACTTCTCTTAAACTTCCTGGCCTAGATTGACTTCTTAACAACCTGGAGGTGGTATATTTTATTAGAAATCATTAAGGAATAAGAATGGAACTCCATGTCTAAAGAAAAAAAAAAACAACCTCCCTCCACATTGAATATTAGTACCCGCACTAGTGGGAATTCAGCAGGTGACAAGGGACATGCCTGAGCTGTAATTAACAAAACAACTACAATCTATTCCCTTCCACGGGGTGACAGAGTACATGGGCAAAAGCTATACCAGATAGCTAGGAGATTCTACGTAGGCTCTTTAAAATGCCTTTAATTACTTTTGCTGAATCTCTTGCTACTGATCTAGATCTCTGTGGCATGAAGGTATCCAGAAATCAAACACTAAATCCCAAGTACCATATCTAAGAACATCTTCTGAAAGGCACAGTCCTCATTCTGGTCCAAGATGCAGTGTCTCCTCAATCACATCCCCAAATAATGCTTTTAAACTGTCACCTCACACAGCCAATTTATAACTGAGTTAATTAACAAGCTGTTTTCTCTCTCATCCAAATATTTAATAAAGATGAATTTGAAAGAGGTGGGGCATGGCTGGAAATCAGAAAATATTTTCTTACTTTGGAACCTACTTTATATTTTCAAACTCTGTAAAGTTCTGTGTAAGACTGGGAAAAGATGAAGTTCAAACACTGTGTCTCTGCTTTCTTCCTCCCTCCCTCCCACCAACTCCCACATTAAATCCTGGGCAACTTTCTGCACTCAAAATACAACACATTTGCATTGGGATTTACATGTGAGAAAGTACTTTCACCTTTCACTTATAATCCATCAACCCGATAAAATGGATTAATTACTAAACTCATTTTAAACAAACTAAGGCTCAGAGGTCAAGGCCTTTCCAAGTTCATATGCAGAACATGGCAGGGCCAGGCAGTGAATTAGTGCCCTGGACCAAGGCCTTGCTTCCTCCTTGTATTTCTTCTAGTCTTACTCTCTGTCCATCCACTACACTGGCTGTAGATTGGAAAACTGAGCTCTGGCATGGCCGAGAACACTAAAACACAGGTTCTGAAGGTGGCCATGTTGGAACTTTAGTCCCAGATTTGTCCATTACTAGCTGAGAGATTGCTGGACAATTGCTCAGCTTGTCCAAGGAAGAGTGTGTCATCCATATACCACAAAATGGGCACCCACATAATATCAGTGTGCTTCTCTTACTAGAACGAGCTGTCTGAACAGTGCCTGACATAGTACCCAGTAGGTGTGCAATACTTGTTGGTGTCTTGACTCCATAATTAACTAACTGCTCCCCTCCAAACACACACACACACACACACACACACACACACACAGATCTCCCCCACACTGACAAGCATTTCTACATCATTTGAGGGTGACACTGATAGGTCACTGACTTCTCTGATTCAGAAGTTAAGTTTAGTGCTGTACCAATAGGCTTAAAATTAGAAAGTTTTTGTTCATCTCTCAACACCCCAGCTCTCCTCATAAAGGATAACACCAGATAAAGTATGCAAAAGTGCATAAAGATTCGTGTGTGCAGAGTGTGTGTCTGATCTCAACTCACACAACACTGACAGGGCGAGGGTGTCTCAGTGTGAGGAGCTGAGCAGAGGCTGCAGAGAACAAGTCTCGGGAACCTCTCAGTCCCCTCGACAGTGTCTTCACTGAAGAAACAAGTGTGAGTAAGTGTCTCATCCAACGTTCTCATGAAACAAATGCTGATGTCCTTTACAAAACGGTGACTCGTCCAAGGGCTTATAGCTTGGCAAATCCAAGCAGGCTTTCTCTCTCCCAGCCCAGGCTGCTCTCAAGGTGATATTTTATTTTCCAACCCCCTTTTCTCACAGCCCCTGCAAGGAAATATGGGGTATGAGCTCACAAAAGACCTCATCTAATTGAAATCTTGGCCTTATCTCACCCAGTCTTATATCATATCTAAGGCTTTGACATTTACATGAGGCTGGAGGGTGGGGTAGCAGGCCATGATGTGGGGAGGGTGGGGTGGGAGGAAGAATCACATCAGCTTTATCTGGCAAAGCCTCAGAAAATTCATGTGAAAACAGAAAGCCTATTTTTTTCATAGCTCTGAACTCAATTCTTGAAGATAATTAAAAATAAATAGGTATTTCAGCGATATCCAGAATTAGACATTATTAAAGCAGGAAGCAGTCATAGGGATCAGCAAGGTAGAATAGCTCTCGTCTGGATGAGGAAACTGAGTATCAGGATGGAACAAGGTCAGGGTCTAGGACAAATTATCAGTGACTGGCAGGAAGCGGACAGAACAGGACCCCGATTTCCAGATTTCCAGCCCAGCTCTGTTTTCTTCTGCGACACCGTGCTTTCCTATTTCAGGGTGCTCATCAGTTAGCATGTCTGAGAATGATCCATTTCGCACTTCCCCAAACAAAAGACTTAACTGGTTCATGCTCGTGATTGAACTGAAACCATTTCTTCACTTGTCCCGGAAACCATTCACCTGTCCTTCCACCCATTCCCACCCCACCTTGCATATCACCTACCCAGGAAGGCAGAAGGTGAGACAGTCCCATTGCTGCGCGACACCATGACACTGATGCCAGTCTCGATGAAGGGCACAGAGAAGTCGACCACCTCGGATCGCTCCTCGTTGATGGTGAGTGAGCCCACCGCCATGTAGGCCCTCTTCATGACCACCTATGGGGACAGGTGGAAGGCTCCAATGAGAACAGTCAGGAAGCCCGGGACCCCCACAGGAAAGATATTCAGAGCACTGCACTGATTTTCTGATTTTGTTGAAGAGCAAAGTCTAGTGACTAGCTTATATATAGATATATGTATATATACATATATATACACACATATGTATATATGTATATATATATTTTTTAACATTGACAAAATGAATGTTCTGTAGATGGAAATGAGAGGCAAGGTTGAAGCACAGAAAGGACCTTCCTTCCCAACACTCACCTCTCCAATCATGCCATTCCAGGTCCCATTGATTTTCTTCCCGTGCTTCCCATTGGTCACCAGGTAAAGGTCATAGGTGAATTTCACAGACTTAGATATTTTCTTCAGGATGTCAATACAGAACCCCTTGCAGCATTTTTTGATGTAACCTGGCTCTTCATCTGTTTTATTCCTAACCAATTAAAGGAAGAAACAAATAGAAAACAAGGCTGCATTATGCAAGTGGCAAAATATCATCCTTGGTCATTAAAGCTCCAAATCCAAAGCTGGTCTTTCTCATAGCTTGGCACAATTTACTTTAGTCCCAAATAATGGGACAAACCAGAGCCTCAAACTGTAATTCTCTCCTTATCTCATGCATCAAACACTACATTTCCTGTCATTTCTAATGCTCCTCTGAAGTGTCTGTGAAACTTAACTTTACATGACTTAAGGGGTTAAATCATAGAAAGGGTACTTGAACTTAGTTCGGTTGGATGAATCTGCACAGACTGAACCCATCCATTTAAGCAGTTGGCAAATTCAGAGACAGAATAAAGAATAGTTATCAACACCTTCTTTCTTTTTCTTTTTGGGTCACAGTCGGCAATGCACAGGGGTTAGTCCTGGCTCATGCACTCAGGAATTACTCCTGGCAGTGCTCGGGGGACCATATGGGATGCTGGGAATCGAACCTGGGTCAGCTGTGTGCAAGGCAAAGTCCCTACCCGCTGTGCTATCGCTCCAGCCCCAGTTATCAACACCTTTAAGACCTCTTGTTCACCCTTCCAGTCTTTGCCTACCCTCCCCAAAAATAACCCCCTTCCTGACTTCTCATAGCACAACCTTGTCTGATCTAGCCCCCAAAGTGTTTTGAAGTCTCAAATCTCTAGGATGTGCTGACTCTAAAAGTTTCCTGCAACACTAAAGCCAACCAAAGTCCCCGGACACTGAGATCCTTGGCTTCAGACCAGGCTTAAGGTCAGGGTTAGTGTCCACTAGGGCAGGATCTGGACAGCATCTCCTACTCTGGGGCTGTCAGGTGCCCTGCCTCAATGGTAACCAACACTGGGATGCTGAGCCCAGTTCACTCTATAGCTTCAGCAGCCAGGCTCTCCGAGCTGAGCTCACTGTGCCTATCTCTGCCACCCAAGGCCACAGCATAGGTGTCATACTCAGAGATGATGCGCTTCTGGCAGGGGACTGTGTTCCTCATGCAGGTCCCACTGAGAGGGTCCACGCTCTCCACGATGACAAATGGGGCCTCCTCGAGGGTCACAATGCTCAGGTGGTCATCTTCCTGCTCTTCTGTCTCAGGACACATACGGGGCCACACGTAGTACTTCATCTGCAGTGACTTGTCTTTCCACTTGCCCACCTGTCCAGGAGCAAATAAAAGATTCAGAAACTGCTACTGGGACCCAGGAAGCTTCACCCAGCTGCACCTGGGAAGTTGGCAGCCAAAGCCAAGTGCAGAGCCTGAACCATAAGCCTGAAACGAGAGCACTGCACTATGCATTCATTCACTCACCATCTCCTTCAACATTACCGAGCACTAATGGCGCTAGGGACGCTTCCCAGTCCCAGGGCTCCAGGTACCTTACTCTGCAGGTCATCAAGTTCATTCTGAGCCAGAAAGGTAGGAAGATAGGCAGGTTCACAGTGCTGGGAGTTAAGTATATGAACAGGTCCTAGACCCAGCTCTCAGTGGTGCCAGAGTTTCCTGCTTTGGGTTCTGATTTTTTTTTCTACTTAGCTGTAACAAGGGTGTATGTGAGTAAGAGAAGCAAAGAGCAATGGAGAGGTCAACAGATTGACTAGAGCCAGTGAGCCAGAAGGATGTTCTTAGAGCTGAAGCTGAGATCCATGGGAAGCCAAACAGGGGACTGGGTGAGTCTGAATTGGAATAAATGAGGAGTCAAAAGTCAGGACTGGAAGACACTGACCCCACTGGAAAGGGAGGGGCTGGGTTTGCTGGCACAAATGATAACAAAAGCAGATATGAACCTACAGACTGGGTAGAAGCCGCCAGGAACTAGAGGAGTCTCTATATTTGACAACAGATGGCCACGTTGGATGTGAACCCCAACTTCGGGGAACACACTTCCCCACACTCTGGTGTGAAAGGCAGGTGTCCCTGGAATCTTGCACATGATGATTTTCTGCTGCCAAGCACGAGCAGAATGGGTTCCACTACCTTTGGAGAGTCAGTCATTCCTGCTTTGATAGTGGGCTTACCCGATTTTGTAGGTATGACCTGGTTCTTGCCATGACCTTAAATTTGTGGAGATGGAATTCCTTATAACATTCTAGAATTCATCATTTAAATCACCGCATGGAATCACGGACCACAAGCTCTTGCCTGTGCCAGTCGATAATCTCCCCCATGCAGCTGTGCAAATTGCTCTCAGGATGGCAAAACCATTTAATCCCTGAACCACAGAGTCCATCAGGAAGAAGCCACAGATGAACAGCATTTGGTGTGTTTTTTTCAGGCAAATGGGTTCAGATGTCTCGATTACCATAAAATCATAATATTCCTCCACTCTTCATTTCTGCCTTTTCCTCATATATGATCCTACCTTAAGTACCTGTCCAGGTGTGGTCTCTACCACTCTCCATCTGGTGCCATGGCACTGCCGACTTCCATGCCCAAAGCCGGCTGATGCAGCCACAGCCCTTACTGACAAGCACCCCTGTCACACAGTCAGAGACTTGATGCCTGAGGCCACCTTGTTGGGCCAAATATTAACCCAGATATGGGCCGGTCTTAATCACTCCTTCCTCCTTCTGAATCATTCCTGCACCAACATCTGCTTGCATCTGTATGCATGCTCTCTTCCCCAGCATTGCTCTTGGTTCCAGGGAAAGTAATTCCCGCCCCCCATCATCTAGAGACTACTTATTTCTTAAGGGGTGGGGGATGTCAAGAGCATATTGGGTGGTACTCAGGGATTACTCCTGGCTCTGTGTTCAGCACCACTCCTGGCAGTGCCCAGGAGACAATATTCAGTGCTGGGATCCAACCAGAGTTGGCAGCATGCAAAGCAAGTAAATTGAAGCAAGTAATTTAACCCCTGTGATATCTGAGACTACTTGATTCTAAAGCAGACATTTCCAAAGCGCTTCACAGCCATGTGGAGATACTAAAATCTTCTCCTAGCAATTAGCAGGCAGTGGGATCCAAGGAGAGCCCACTTTGGAATCTTGTGAAGTTGGTCATCTCCATCTACAAGCAGCCCCGCTTACCCCAAGGGGCCAAGCTGGTCACATTTCTCTAAATTGGGAGATATCAAAAAAAAAAAAGATTACGAAACCCTGAAGTATGGAATTTGATTTATTTTCTCACTCCTCTGATCTTTCAATAATCCTCTTGGATTTGTTTTCCTTTGAAGTCTAAATTAATTCTTTTCCACCTTTATTGCTAATAACAGCTGAGTCTGGAAGTCCACTCTGAATTATTGCAGGGAACTTCAAGCTCCAGATCAGGTTTGTCCTAGAATGTATTGTAGACACTTGGCTCTTTTGAGAACTTTGTCATAGAATTCAGGCATTTCAGCTACCTTCTCGCTTCTTCCCTGCACGGTCAGAGTCTGTGTATTGGGCCTGACTTATTTGATACATTTACTCCCACTATTTTGAAACTCAACTTCTTTGTTCAGTTGGGAAAGGGACTTGTCTAGGTTCTGCATTGGGAGCTCACCCAAGGTTAATCAGAAACGGGTTTCAACAAGCCAGCTGTATTTTCTGTGCTGATAGATTCACTCGGTGAACCTAAATCCTGCACACATAGCATTTTAACTGTTTTTCATGACACCCATGTGAACAAGATGAAATATAGATTATTATGTACTTGGACCTATTTGAAAGGAGTTAAAATCCGTGTCCAGAAGGATAAAGAAAAAAAAAACCCTGATTGTTTAATGAATCAATGCCAACCATAAAAGAGGTCTCTGGTGACATGTCAGGGACGCTGTTCTGTTCTTAGAAGGGGCCTGTCTAGGGTTTCAGAAAACAAAATAGAAGCTGTGTTCACAGAACTGCAGCGAACACCACACACAAGACAGGCAAGAAGATCTACTGCATTGCAGAATCAAGGTTGGAAGTGATATGAATTAATTGAAATAATGGACTGAACCAAATGGAATAAAATTTAACAGTATTTATGCTTGAAGTCTCACCTTTAGATTCTTTTTTAAAAGCAACCACATAGTATTCAGAAGGAGATATTTCAATTAACAGCAGTCTATAAAAGCCATTTCAGGAACAAACGGCTCATTGATAGCTCACAGAGTCCAGCAGATGAGCACAGAGAGCACATGGATCATTCCAGCCTGTTCTGTATTCCTCATGCCATGACTGGAAGAGTAGGTTCTGTGATCTACTGATATTCACTCCCTGGATCAGTCTCTTTTCCCCCAGCAATGATCTGTGCGTGCAGCTTCTCCCTGTGCGTCCTTTCCCAATATTTTATCAGAGGAGTGGCATCAGATCCTTGCTTCTCTTCAGTGCAGTTCATCCCACGAGAACTGCACACCAATTGGTGCCAGGTGCAGGGCTATATGATAGAGGCAACTACTAGGTAACATGCCTCGATCTATTTGTGTGTGCAAGGCCAGAATGGGGCTGGTCATCTCACTAATTGTCACGGCCTATTTGTGAGACAGAGGTGGAGACTGAGTGACTCATTTTGCAGATGAGTGCAGAGGACTTGAGGACCCCAAGCTCAGCCATCTCCCTCACCCTGTACTGCTTCTCTGACAAGGAAGACAATCCCTGCTCTCCATGGACCCATGGGAGGACAAAGGCACTCTGTTGACAATAATTTCAAGTCAGGCTTTGGGAATGGCCCTCACATAAGGTCTCAATAAAATATCCTGGAAATCAGAGTCGACATGATTCTTTCCGAAAGGGACAGAGAAAAGCTTGGGAAGGAATCTGTATCTTTGAGATGGGTCTTGAAATTGAAATGATCACTCATTGACTCAAAATTCTTCTCTTTATCGGGCCAACAGAGTCCAACAGTGGCCCAGTGGCCAGACCAAGGAGGGTCCTCCCTACAGATGGTTTGGTCTGCCCTGGGCATTCCCCTCCTCCTTGGAGACCTGCCTTGCTCTAGTCACACAGGTCCCCTCATTCTCAAGAGCCAACTGGATTGTGCTTCTCTCAAGACCTTCTTCAAAGGTATCACATTAGAAGCTTGAGCTTTGCCAGGAGAACCATGAAACTAAAAAATACACAAATCCTTTCAATACCCACCCCTGTGGTTAAACATTTTACAAGCTCACCGCTGCCTGGAAGAACCGAATCATTCATTATTTCATGTCAGCTCTCTCTTATCTAATGATTAAAAAAAAGTAAGCTTTTAGATGTGTTCTTTTCTAAACTGAACTCTGAATGTGTTCCTACCTATTTCTTTGATGGAAACAGATTTCCAACCCTCTCTCAGCCTCAGTTTACACATCTGTAAAAGAGGGAGATGATTTTAAAGGTGCCTTTTGGCCCCATCTTATGACCCCATCTCTTGAGGACAGAAACCTTCTATGACACTCCCACCCCATCAGAGCCTGTGAAAAAAATGTTTGCTCTGTCTCAAAGGCAAAGAAGTGTATGATTCATTTACGTAAAAGATTAACTTGCTTTCAAGTCCTGATACTTTTTTCAATTGTTTTTCCAAGGATGATTGCTTTAAGAGGGAAAGCTAACAGATCTGTGAGGAAGTAAAGGAGAAACATTCAAAAACACCTTTAGCTGTGAGTAGGCATCACTGTATTACTGTCTTCCCTTTGTTCATTGATTTGCTTGAGCAGGCATCAGTAAGGTCTCCATTGTGAGACTTGTTACTATTTTTGGCATATTGATTACACCACAGGTAGCTTGCCAGGCTCTGCTATGTGGGCAGGATACTCTCAGTAGCTTGCCGAGCTCTCCAAGAGAGACGGAGGAATCGAACCCGGGTCAGCTGCATGCAAGGCAAACGCCCTACACGCTGTGCTATCGCTCTAGCCCTATGTGAGCAGGCATAGTGAACTCAAATTCTCTAGGGAGTTGGCAGTTAAAAATAAATAAATGGCCAACATGAAATAAAATTAAATTATGTATAACAGAATCGCTTCAAGAAACCCTTCAGCGAAAGGGGAAGACGTCTGGTGAAAATGTTGTGGATGGAGAGGTGCGTGCAAGGGAATGAAGACAAACCCACAGAGGAAGAGGGGCCCAGGACAAGGAAAGGAGAAATCAGGTGTCTGAATTGGTATGAGGGATGATAAGAGAAGCATTAAAATGATCCTGACAGGAGATATTTCAGAGAAAAATCCAGTGAGAAAAACGTGAATGAAGATTTTATAGCCAAGATTAAAATATGATCAGGAAAGGGGAAGAAAAACACCTTAAGAAATAATGAAGAAAATGCCTACAAAGCACTCTGACTTCCTCGGGGATGAGCACTAAACAAACATCGTTACCACAAGCACATTGAACAACAACATCTGTCTATGAAAAATGCAATTCTCTCCATACTAACATTTAAGAAGATCTCCAGAGAACTGAAATCATCTTTCTCAAGAGAAAAAAATCAACTCTGATTAGTCTCCTCAGGAAGACATGGCATCATTTGCAGGCTCTCTGGTTGGGTTCCCTTAAAACAAGTTGCACACCTGTTCATCCGGGAATATTTCCTCAGAAGAGAGATCCCCCTCCCCTGTCCCCTGCCCTTACAGATCTGCAATCTATTATTCTATAAGCCTCCCCTTAGGAAAATTCTGGAGAACCAATCTGGGGTGATTTGAGACTTGAAAGTCTTCCTTCAGCTGACAGATTCTCTCCATTAACACCAGTGAAATTGGTACCAATTAGCACCCTAACCAGGCCACTCAGGAAATCTGTACCCCCCACCAGAATAATGTTCCTTCTAAAAGCCTCTTGAGTCTATCCTGCGGCAAAGATGTCATCTGTAGAAAGTAGGGGCAGGGGTGGAGGCAAGACCACTGTGTGAGACCCACAGTCACACCCAGATAGCCAAGGACACAAGGCTCCCCACAGTGTCTCTTGCTAATGCACAAAAGTATGTTTTGTGATCCTGGAACAAAAGCACTTATTAGAGCCTCGTTTGGCGCCGAGTTATCATTCAAAAATCAAAGTATGTTTGTTTCTTGCTTAAGATGACATTTGGCTCCAACATGAATGCCTGCTGCTTATCTTAAGCTTTCACCTGACATGATAACCTTTCAGCGTCTGTATTGCAAACCGTAATGCCTAAAAATGAGAGAAAGAGAGGAGAGAGAGAGGCGAGGAAGAGGAGAGAGAGAGAGAGAGAAAGAGAGAGAGAGGAGAGACAGAGACACAGAGAGAAGAGAGGTATCTGTCTTCTCTCAGAGGTAGGCTGGGGTAGGGGGTAGTTTGGGAGGGTGGGAGGGAAACTGGGGACATTAGTGCTGGGAAATTACACTAGTGGAGGGATGGGTGTTGGAACACTGTATGATTGAAATGCAAACATGAACAGCTTTGTAATGCTCCATCTCATGGTGATTCAATACAAATAAAAATTTAAAAAATGTAAAATCAAATACTAACAGGCAAATTTCATGAGTGAGCTGAAGGAACCAGCAGGCCCTCTGCAAGGTGGTCTGAGAAGCACTACCCCACGCGATTCTGTCCCTCCGTGCTGTCCCCTCCTGCAGCACCCGAGTTTACCCGGGAACAGAACTTCGGCACATGAGATTCTCAGGTCTTCCCCTGGGCTCACGGCTTGCTCTGAGCTTATTCGACATAACTCATTCAGCTCCATCGTCCACTTCTGTCCCTATAACCAAGTTCATGGTCATGCACTCTTCACATTCAGACAAAATCCATGCAGACGCACAGATGGCCCTGAAATGACAAAGGTTTGAACAGCGATGGTCCACACATATATGGATTTTTTTCTATCTGCAGAATTCACATTCACAGATTTAAGAAAGTGTGTGTGTGTGTGTGTGTGTGTGTGTGTGTGTGTGTGTGTGTGTGTGTGTGTAGGGGCACAGGAGAGAGGGGAAGAGGGAGGTTTTGTTGATAGATTAAATCTGAGGATATGGAATCATGAACACAGAGGACTGAGCTCGGCATTCAAAATTTGGCATCTGCAGAGGGTCCTGAAAAACACTCCCCTGAGATACCAAGGGACCACAGTGAAACAATGAAGTCACGGAAAGGCCAACTTTATAGCCAAAACTTCAGTTGTACTAAGATTTTCTTCGGCTAAGTGTCCCTATTCTTTATTCAAGGGTCAAGAAGGGTGTGTGTGTGTGTGTGTGTGTGTCTGTGTCTGTGTGTGTGTGTCTGTGTCTGTGTGTGTGTCTGTGTGTGTGTGTGTGTCTGTGTCTGTGTCTGTGTGTCTGTGTGTGTGTGTCTGTGTCTGTGTCTGTGTATTCTTCCAAATTTGGAACATGATTTCTATATATCATTGCATCTTGCTTTCTTCACTTAATGATTTAATGTGGGTTTCCTTGAACTCTCCATCTGCTGGACCTGGTTCCTTCTACCAGCTGTAAGGGATCCAGAAAAACCAAGAAGCTTCTATTTATTCATTCACAATCCA
The DNA here is from genome assembly GCF_027595985.1 of Sorex araneus. NCBI lineage: Eukaryota > Metazoa > Chordata > Mammalia > Eulipotyphla > Soricidae > Sorex > Sorex araneus. The sequence goes on from NC_073311.1 coordinate 54,262,623, forward strand.
ATGGACAATATTCAGGCCAGTTCCAACATAAGCCAAATATAGATGTTCAACTTGGTGTTTCCCACGCATTGGCTCCCAGCACCCAAGATGGAGAATAGAGCATTTCTGTGTTTAAAGGTTCTTTGTGTGGACAGACACTTTACCAAAAGCCCAGAGCAACTGAAATTCCCTTCAGCAAAGCACAGGTGGCCTCTTTGCTCATGTTCTCACCAGCCTTTGGGTGTGATCATTATGATGCCAATCTGAGAAAGAAAACCTACTATTATATTGCTCCAGTTTCCATCTCCATGGATTCCAGGAGCACAGACTCCTTCACACACCTCTGAAGCATTTGCATTTCTCCTCCCTCCCCCACCAAAACACGGGGGACTCTCTTTTCTGGCCCCTGAGCTCCTGGCTTGTAATGATACCTATCACCAGTGCTGGTTTTTCACATACTGAGATAGGTCTTCAGACTATTTTGTTGGTTTTGGGATTCAGGATTTCTTCCATACTCGGGACTTTGTTCTCAGGGATCACTCCTGGCAATACTCAGGGACCATATGCAGTGCTGGGGATTGAACCCAAGTTGACTGTGTGCCAAACAGATGCCTTATCTGCTGTACTATATCTTTGTGGCCCCAAGGTTTGGTGATATTAATGCACAAACTGTTTCTTCTCCTTTCTTCTTCCAAGGTAAAATAAATTGCCTTTAAATCTAGAACATTTGGTTTCCTGCTTTACTTTCAAAAAGTCGTTCCCACTCTCCAAGTGTTCTTTGTTCTTCCTTGTTCAGGGGAGGGGGTGGTGTCTGCACTGTGACAGACACCGAGTGCCGCTTTCTGGGGTACATCGTCTGTCCTCGGCAGGGCCCCTCCTCATCTCGCAACTGCTCTGTATCCTACCAAACTTTCTCATCAGCACCCCAGCACCAACCCAGAGCAGAGTGCTGGCACCTAGCCTCTGGGCTTGTTGCATGGCTCACTATTTCCTTTATTTATCCTATTAGAATGTTGGCCCCAGGGCCAGAGAGATAGTGCAAGGGGTTGGCACTTGCCTTGCATGCAGCCAACCTCAGTTTGACCCCCAAAATCATAGAGGGACTCCTGAGCCCTGGTGGGAGTTATCCGTAAGCACAGAGACAGGAATAAGTGCTGGTGTGGCCTCCAAACAAAAACAACCAAAAATAGTCGGTTGTTCCATTCCCTGGCACCACATGTTTCCCTGGAGAACTACTAGGACCAACTCCCAGGCACAAAGGTGGGAGAAGTACCTAGAATCACTAGGTATGGCCCGAACCAAAATAGTAATAATAATAATAATAACAACAACAATAATTATTATTATTCTTTTCAACATTACATTCCATAATACCCAGGACTCCCCAGGGCCCTGCAGGGCCTCGAGATTGGGCTACCACCTTTCCATTCTCACTCAGTCACCCTCAGTGTCCCCTGACCTGGAGGGAAGGAACGCGAGAGGGCCAAGGTGGAATTTGATTCCAGGAATGGGAGCTGAGAGCCTTGCTCTGGAGAAAACTGGTGTTCTTTTATAGCACTATCCCTCACAGGGACAGGAGAACATTCTAGTCACTGTAGTGATGATGAACCAGACCTGGGCCAGGCACTTGACAAAGTCTTAGCCCCCTCACCCCCCGCCCCATTGTCAGCAGGTCCCTGGAAGTGAGAGTTGCTAAACCCCAAAATATATGGGCGGGGAGGGGGGAGTGAGGCTCACCGAGGGACCTGGATTTGGTGTCTATTGTTGTATGTGTGTGACTTTAGATGCCTGAACCATGCCTAGGCACCAGGAGAATAAGCCTGTTCATTCCTCCTCTTCCTGCGATCTGAAGAAGCAGGCCTGGAGCCTCTGCCCTCCTCCCAGCACCCCTGACGCTGTGATGGGGTCATGAGGTCTCTCGGTGGTGGGTGGCACAGGCATGCCAGCGGCAGTGGGAGGGGGCACTGCCCCACTGTGCAACATTGGTGAGTGTTAGCTTCAGGCTGGTAGCGGCTGTGTTCCTTCTCTGTCTCCCCTCCTTGTTACATCTCCTTAAACTGCCCAATGTCCTCCCAAAAAGTGTTCCATTTTATAAGTAGGAAGGGCAATCAACGTCTCTATAATCCATTTTGGGGGAATGCGTAACGGGAATTAAGATATGTGAGTGTTCTCTGCGTAACCACACCTCATTTCACGGCCCCAACCAGAGTTCCACAAAATCTCCAGCAATACGACCACGTCCGCACAAATGCTGATACAGTTCAGCTCTTGGCTCCTGCACTTACGCCACAGAAACACGATCAGAGGTTGCCTGTTAGTGCCCGAAGCCTAATCAGTGCAGCTTCTGAAGCATTAAGGCTGGGAGATTCAACCTGTTTTCCCATAGAAGCTGCTGCCTCCCATTTAGCCCCTGCTCACTGGCTTGGGTGGTGACTGTGATTCCTGTTAGGAGACTTCGAGAAGCTCAAACTGTTGAAAGCAGAGCATGTCAGCTTCCTTTCAAAGGACCCTCTGCTTGAGCACTAAAACAGACCCTGAGTAATCTGGGCTGTGTGGAAATCAGGCAGAACCTTCTAGAACTTAGCAAGACTGGTCCTGCTCCCTCCAAAGTAAGTTTCTCCCATATGAGCCTCAGGCACAGGGGTGACCCCCTTCAGTGACACTTTAATTCATTCCAGAACACAGATGTGGGCAGGCTGAGAGGTGCTTTGGATGGACTAGGCCACAATCTTCCGAGATGGGCCTTGCTTCTTCTCAGGTGACTTACAGCCTCTCTGCTGAATGGTCCAAGGAGAAGATAGGGAGTGAGCTGGAGGGTCGGGCATCTGGCAACTTGGGGTGGGCACCCCTGGCCTAGGGTGTGGCTCAGCAAGGTTTCCCTACCCTTCTACATGTCTGTATGGTGTTCCTTCATTTCTCCGCTAAGTCAACCAAACCGAGCCTGTTAGTTGAGTGCAGAGACTTTGGGGTTCTATGGGCCTGACTGGAATCCTGCTGCATGGGTCTTGGGAAAAAATTATCTGATCTTTTGGACCTTGTGGGACACAAAGGCCGTTCTGTCTCTGCCCATGAGCCCCTAACTCTCAAGCCCCCCGATTTCTGAGATCAACTTCTGGGAGTTGTCCTTCCTCAACTGCAGGCACAGCGTCCTGGGAAGCTGCCGTGTCATTATTCCTCACGGGCTACTGCTCTGGCTGGTGGACTGAGGCCACTCAGGGCCGAGAAGGTGAATCCCATCCTGCTGCTCCTGCAGCAGAAAGTCAGGCTCTGAAGTGGTGGGCTGTGTTCTTCCTGTCTGAGAAAATGGGGCCCAGGGGAGAAAAGGAACCTCCCCTGAGAGTGAGCAGGAGGTAGGATGCCTGAGAGTGCAGGCTCGGGGCTGCTACGAGGCTCAACCACCATCCCGAGCCAGGCTCCAGTGAGACAATCCAGTCCCTGAAGCTCACACTGTGTCTCTCTTTCATCATCAAAAGTATCTTCCTCACAGGGCTGGAGCGATAGCACAGCGGGTAGGGAGTTTGCCTTGCACGCGGCCGACCCGGGTTCGATTCCCAGCATCCCATAGGGTCCCCTGAGCATTGCCAGGGGTGATTCCTGAGTACAGAGCCAGGAGGAACCCCTGTGCATGGCCGGGTGTGACCCAAAAAGCAAAAAAAAAAAAGTATCTTCCTCAGTCACTGTTGATCTCATTCTACCAACAGGCGGGACAGTACCTATCTTTACATGGTATTGGGAAAGTAAAGTAAAACAGTGTGCATAGAGGCTTTGCCCATTGACTGAGATAAGGTGGGCTCTGAGAGGACAGTGCTGGATCGGGCAGGAGGAAACTGGCCCTGGAAGGAGGCCTGTCCCATGGCCATCCTTGCTCCCTGTGTCTCCTTCCCTGAAGGGGGGTGTGGTGGAGAGGAGGTGGAAGCAGGGGGTCTCTGCACAGCATTCAGGTTCCTGGGTACAGCAGAGCTTCCGCCTCCATGTCCAGCTGTGACTTGTGGATGCCCCTCTTACCCAGTGCGACTTCCCACTGATAGGCAGGCTGCCCAGTCACCTCGTCTGTAGCGGTAACTAGTCTCCCTCAGTCAGTCATCCAGCACCCTCTCCCCCTGAGCACACGCCAGACCCCGCCATCTCCTGTCCATCTGACTCCATTTCCACACTCCACACGGTCCTTCCACAAACCCTCCTCAGGAGTTGAGAGCTTATAACTAGAAGGCTCTTGATTTGACAGTGGTCGAAGTGGCATTTGAACCCGGGTTCTCAGACAATAGAAACCTTTGGTTTCCACCCCAACTCTACGCCTCTGACATTAGCTGATCTTTTTAGAGTTTGTGTTGGGCACAAAGGCCATTCTGTCTCTGAGCCTTTAACCCTCAACCCCCCGATTTCTGAGCTCAACTTCTGGGAATTGCCTTTCCTCAACTGCAGGCACAGCGTCCTGGGAAGCTGCCGTGTCACTGTTCCTCATGGGCTACTGCTCTGGCTGGTGGACTGAGGCCACTCAGGACCGAGAAGAAGGTGACCCACAAGATCAGTGCCAGGCAAGTGGCAACAAGGCTCCCTGCCTTGCTTTCCTCAGTTTCCCCGAGTGCCTGGGCCAGCCATAGCAGCGACCTGAGGGGATGAGGAGCAGTTAAGCCTAAGAGATACACGGGGCCTCGATGCCATGGATCAGAAAGCATCCAGGGAGCGCCGAACCAGAGAACATTCCAGGGCTCTTCAAACTCTGCTTCCTGGACTGTGCCCAGCTGGCTCAGCTCTTTGTCTCCTGATGTGTCTCAGCACATCCTCCTTCACGATCCTCCCCTGGATTTCAAATGTTTGCAATATGTTTAAAGAAAAGGTTATTTGAAAATATGCTGAAATCAGCCTGGAGGGAGATGTCAGCCGCACCGGGCCAGACTTCTCTCAGGCATATTTCAGTACAGAACAGTGACGCAACGGCTGCACCTTCAATAAACCTACCACACCAGCAAGTGCTGCCATCATTTCCAAACTATTCTCTCCCACACTCACACCCGTTGCCAGAAGCTGGCAAAGGTGGGCAGGACAGAGGCAAGGGCTGGGCTGACCGTGGCCGGTGTTTGGGCACATTCTGGAGGTAGAATGCATTGGCGAAGAGTATAATGACCCTATCTTCCAGGTGACAAACTGGAGTACAAATTCTGGTAATTATGAATGTGCTTTTGGAAATCATGAAGTCACATAATTGAGGGGGTGACCATGCAGACAATCCATGGCATTAGGTGTTGAATAACTATGAGAGGAAACAAGACATAAGTATTGAGAAGACACATGGAACTGACCGAGTTGACAAGGGAACACAATAGAGGAGGTAAAAGACATTTCCAATCTGTTATCATTTTAAAAGCCTAAACCTCAAAGAAAAGAAAAGCAAAAACCCAAGGAAAATGTATGTCCTAGGAGGTACCAAGGAAAATACACTGAAAGAACCCTTGAAACTTTGCCAGACCATGCAAAACAGGACTAAATCCCCAACAATAACACAGTTGACACCCACCTGCCTTCATAAATCCTCTTGACCTGAAAAGTCATGAGCATATTGTGAATCAGAAAGTCCTTTGGGGTGGTGGGAGTGGGAACACTATTGCTGGCTTTATGCTTGTGAGAGGCCCAGGTGTGGTCAAGGGACCATACATGAATCTAAGGAATTCCAACCAGGTGACAGCCACTACAGTCACAGGCAAGGCAAGTGTTTCACCTCCTGTTCTATCTTTCTGGCACAAAAGTCATTTTTTCCTCGTGTATTTTAGCCAGTGTTTACAGCCTTTTTCTAACCATGACACTCTTCCAACTAAAGTTCCCTTTTGGTGGCATCCCTGTGCTTCCATAATCTCATGCTATGGTCCCCATTTATGTGAGTTCACCTGTGGTCTATTTGAAATATCCTGGGGGCCCACAGCGGACCACATGGCCCCTGGTTGTAAAATGCTGATCTGGATTATGCTATCCCAAATTAGAACCTCCAAAGTCATTCGTTTCCTCATGGAAATGCCTTCCTCCAGTTTTAGATCTAGTAGAAAGATCTCATTTTGGCTTCCATTCTCAGAAACAATCCCTGATCTGGATTTCTGGATTAATCCCAACTGATTCCCCTGCCTTCAGTCTTAACTTCTTTCAGTTCATTCTTCATTTGGACCCCAGAGGAATCTTGCAAAGATGCGTGCTGGTCCCATCCTTACCCTTCTCAGCACACGCGAGAGCATCTTTGCTAAGCCATAATGATATATGCAAAGTCCTGGTATGGTTATACTTTGTTCCCAGCCCTTCACTTATCCAGTCTTCTCCTTCCTTCCTCTGGCACCTTCTCTCTCCCTCCTTCCCTGGCTTCCTGTTTTCTATTTGGCTTGTATCTTTAACATTCTTAGTCTTTAACTATATCTGAGAGTAAAACACTAGGCTGTTTCTCAGCTGAATGCCTGGTTAGTTAGTTAGTTCTTCATTTTATCTTTCTTTTGAGGATGGGGTGGGGTAGCTTGATTTTTGGGCTTCCATACCCAGGGCTCTCAGGGTCTATTCCTGGCTCTGTGCTCAGGAGTGACCCCTTGTTGTGCTTGTGGGGGTATATGTGGTACCAGAGATTCAAAACAAATTGATGGGCTGTGAGGTAAGTGCCTTAACTTCTGTATTTTCTCTTTCTGGCCTTAGTTCTGTTATTATTGCTACTGTTGTTGTTGTTATTATTATTATTATAGTTGCAGAGTCTCTTGCCCCTGTGTCTGGCTGTCTTTACTGGGGCCCCTTGAAGGGACTGGGTTGAGTTTCCCTTCCATCCCTGAGCAGAGTCCCAGCAGCCGAAGACCTCTGGGACCCAGCTACAGCCATGCTCAAAGTCTCTCTCCACATGTTCAGACAAGCCTCACACATGAAGGAACCAGCAGAGGACCCCAGGTGTGCGGGACCCAGGACTGAGATCTCCAAGCCTGCTTGGATTGGGACTGGGCCTCTTTTGCCAAGATCCCCCATTTTCCAGTAGCTAGGTGGTCACACCCACAACTACCCTCGGTGCCGTGTAATCCCATCAACAGCCAACATCTAGAAACTATAAAACCAAACTCCCGGAAGACATCTCATAGCTTAGTTCTCCCTCTCAGAGAATCTGGCAAGCTACTGAGAGTTTCCTGCCCACAAGGGAGAGCCTGGCAAGCTCCCCGTGGTGTAATCATATGCCAAAACCAGTAACAATGATGGGTCTCATTCCCCTGGCCCTGAAAGAGCCTCCAATGTGGCACCACTGGGAAGGACGAGGAAAGAGAGGCTTCTAAAATCTCAGGGCTAGGACGAATGGAGATGTTACTGAGACCACTCGAGAAAATCGACAATCAATGGGATGATGATGATGATGATGATTATCATACTTGTTGTTGTTGTTGTTGTTATTAGTCTGGGGGCCTCACACAGCAGTGCTCAGGAATTACTCCTGGCTTTGCACTTAGGGGACCATATGGGATGCTGAGGATTAAACCTGGGTTGGCAGTATGTAAGGCAAGCACCCTCCCTGCTGTACCACCTATCCAGCCTCCAGTTCTCTGTTTTAAACCTATGTTCTTCTGGATGAATGAATCTATTCCATTTTTAAGATTCAGTTGCAGTTACAGTCATGACAAAAATCTTTCCTTGCCACACTTCCAGATGAGGTTAAGAGGTCAGGTATTCCTCTTTTATTCCCTTGCAATACCTGTGCAGACTTCAATTATAGAACTTCCCATTTTACAGGATATTTAAAGTTTTTTTATGTGCCTAGATTCCTTTAGTTGACTCTGAGCTCCTCAACAGTGAAATTGGATATATTCTTGTAGACACAATGCCTGGTACATGAACTAGTGCCACCGTAACTACAGTCATTGTTCAACTGAGCATAAGTGAATGGGATTTCAATAGGTGAACCAGCTCTAGTCAACCAGTAATACATGATGGAGTGTCCCACCCATCTTTCAGTTCAGTGACCCAATATAAGAACAAACCAGCTTATTTCAACTTGAAGTGCAGAACCAAAGGAAGTAATAAAACAGTAGCTGTCTTGAATGCCTTAGTTTGGAAAAGTTGCTACAAGGTATAGGTTCACTGAAATATATCCACCGTGGAGAAGCTACATGTATGAGTAAAACCAAGGAAGAGGAAAAGGAGCAAGAAGAAAGAGAAAAGCACCAAGTTCTTCAGAGCTCTTTAATATAAATAAATTTAGTACTGATGTAAATCCTTCTTAATTGTAGTACTGTGAGAATAGTACTAAACAGAACTGGAAGTCCTGGTTCTTAGACCCAACCTACTGCTGATAAATGAATGTGACAGATTACTTAGCCACTTAGAATCTTAGTTTCTTCATCAACAAAGTGGGAACCAAGTATGCATGTGCATATATCTTGTGAGTGCATGTATACCTAGGGGTGTTAGTATTATGTTATGTAGATACTTTTCTGTATATGTATCTGTTTATTATGTGAGTACAGGCTTCTGTACATGGGTCCACATATGCCTATATATATGATATACACACGTACTACTTCTACCAATCTCACAAAGTACATGGGAGAATCAAATAAACAAGTGTCCAAATGTTAATGCTATTGATATTAGTTAATAACACCAAGTCACAAGTTACTAACAATTGATCTAGAAACCAACCAAAGGTAATGACACTGTGAGGGGACATGGCCTGTGGGAGAATAGGACATTCAGCAATTAAGTCGTCTGCTTGTTTTCCTCTGCTGGGATTTTTTTTTTCTAACAGGTATTTCAAAGGGCTGGAGCAATAGGGCATTTGCCTTGCATGCGGCCGGCCCCGGTTCAATTCTTCTGTCCCTCTCTGAGAGCCCAGCAAGCTACCGAGAGTATCCTGCCCACCCAGCAGAGCCTAGCAAGCTACCTGTGGCGTATTCGATGTGCCAAAAACAGTAACAACAAGTCTCACAATGGAGATGTTACTGGTGTCCGCTCGAGCAAATCGGTGAGCAACGGGATGACAGTGACAGTGCGACAGGTATTTCAACATCTTTCTTTTCAGTGGTAATTTGTCTTTTCTTTTACTAGTTACCCGTGGAATATCCTCTCCAACTCTTGTTTCCCACTGCTGACAATCTAGTTCAACATTCTCCATCAGAGGTTGTAGGACACCAGTTTCAAAGTCAGAGCACCAGGCCAGGTTGTAAAGACTGACAGGATCTGCCTTTAGGAAGTTGGGGCACTGTATCTCTTAACCATGCTGAGCTTTATCTGTCTCTAAAATGTAATGTAACAACATTTATTAAAACTTCCCCGTTGGGGTTCATAAACAACAATTATAATTGTGTGGAAGTGTCATATGAATGATTAGTTGCTATATAAAAACAGGGTCTGTATGAACCCTCCCATTCAGTTGAAATCACCCATGTTCAGATGTGTTCACTTGCCATTATTGGGCTAAGTGATAGGTTTTATAGAGGAACAAAGGGGACACTGACATTTTTGAAATAGGAGAAGATCTGTGCCTGGAGTCACATCATTAATAAAGGGCCAAACTGAAGTCAAAATTTTATCTGCTTTCCCCCCAAAGCCTGGAAAGCTCCAAAAGTTCCAAGTAACTTCTATACAGAAATTCCACAGCCGTAGGAGAGCAAATCTATTAGCCAGATAGTTGACCATTAAATGGGGTCACCAGCTAAATAAAGAGATGATGAAAGAGCTGGGGGATAAAACGCCTGTTTACAAACAGAGCTTAATTAATTCGTCAACTCAGATGAGGCAGAAGAGGAAGACTTCCAGATACCCAGCCCAAGGATCAATGAGCAGAAAGGCATGGTCCCTGGTCTTGGATTCTGAACACAGCACCAAGAGGAATTACTGGAAGACCCCAGCACCCCTTCCTTAACTAAACTGCCCACCCTCACCCCCCCAACTTAACTAAAGCCATTTTCTTGAGGGGGAAAATGTACCTTCACTGAGAATGAAAAGCAAATGGAAATGATTCTACCAAAAGCAGCAATTCAAGAAGCTTCGCATTACTAAGGGTTGAAATAAAGCAAGAATGGAGTTGATCCACTGGCAGTGGGAGATTCCAAATCAGCTTTAAAGGCGATAAATAAAATAAAAAATAAACTCAAGGAGCACTTAGACTCCCATCCAATTGCACAAAGATATGAAAGACAGAGAGTTTCTGGAGTCAGTGCTATAGGTCACTGCTGAAATTGCCCACTAGTATGCTTACTGGAAGTATAAGAGATTATTTAGGAAAAACAAAGAAGCCCCTTAACCTGAGTTACTTATAATTATCAGGTAGGTATCAGATTGGTAGGAATCACAGAGGCAGGGGTCAGGGACAGCCTAGGAGAATGAACAACCGGGAGCCAATATTCAGTGAAATGTGTGCGGTTCCTGCTCTTTTCCTTGTCACCTTATGAATCAAAGTCACTTTCCAGGAACCTGACTCTGTTGCATCCACAGCCAACCTTTCCTGGGGGTTCTGGGAGAGCTAATGGGTTGTTTATGCTTTTATCGGTGAATTTCCCTGAACTGTACAGTTGCCTGGGACTGGTCCTCTGCCTAATTAAGCAGAGGAAGTTAATGAGGGATGAAGTGACTTTGTGCCATGCAGTAAACAGAACACAGAGTGCCACGGAGAGAAGAAAAGCAGAGGTCAGGCAGAGTCAAGTGAGGATCAAGGTATGGAGGCCAAAGAGAGGGTGGAGTGACAGGTATGGTCAGATCCACAGAAGTGGGGGTATACACACAGAACCTTAGCTCTAGAAGTGATCTAGAGTGGTGGTCTTCAACCACTGGTCCACAGCTGGAATCCACAGGTGTAGAATGGCTGAAAACCACTGGTCTGCCACCTTGGTCATAAATGCTTCTCTGTGGACACATGCAGGACAGGTGCCAGTCCATAGGTATACAAAGTCTGAAGAATATTGATCTAAAAATCATCAATAGTTTTCAACCAGTAACTCTATTACAATGTTAATTCCTGCCCCCATACACTAGGAATGGACATTGGTATGATCTATATAAAAAACTGTATAGAAACAAACAAAAAAATAACAGGAAGTTGCACACCCTCCAGCAATAGTTACTAAAATAGTTACTGAAAGATGTCTGCACACCTTTGTTCATGTCAGCATTATCCACAGTAGCCCAAATGAGAACCAATATAAATGTCCATTGAACAGATGTTTGAATAAGAAAACGGTGGTCTATATATTCAATGGAATATTACACTGCCATTTAAAAGGATAATTGTGCCCACTGGACAAAACAGATAGATCTTGAGAAGATTAGGCTGAGTGAAATAGGTTTAGAGGATTTCACTCATGTGTGGAATATTAAGTACTAAACACTATGAAAAGAAGCAACAAAACCAGCTCTTAGACTCTGTGAAAACAATGCTGGTCAGGAAAAGGAGCAATACGGAGAGGGCGTTTTTGTGGTGAGATAGCACAGGAAGGTGTGTGGAAGGAGTGGCTAATTATACACATATGAGGGTCTGGGAACCCAAGCAAGTCTATAAAATTTCAAAGCTATGATCACTGTATCACTGTCATCCCGTTGCTCATTGATTTGCTCGAGCAGGCACCAGTAATGTCTCCATTGTGAGACTTGTTGTTACTGTTTTTGGCATATTGAATACACCATGGGTAGCTTGCCGGGCTCTCCGAGAGGGGTGGAAGAATCAAACCCGGGTCAGCTGCATGCAAGGCAAATGCTCTGCCCGCTGTGCTATTGCTCCAGCCCCAAAGCTATGATGAGTCAATAAAATCAATTGTTTTTAAAGGAATGGACAAAAAGGTTGATTCCCCGACCCCATTCCAGACCGAATTATACTGAACCCTTTAGGCAGGATGCGACGCAACCCTGAGTTTCAAGTGCTGTTGCACAGAAATTCCCCTCTGGGTCTGAGAAAAAGGTTATCCCGTGCTACCAACAGTGGTTTTCAACCACTAGTCCCCAGGTGTAAAAAGGATGAAGCCAACGGTCTACACAACGATGTCATTTAAAATCTCCTGAGGTTGTTCTAATGGATAGCAGGACCGGAGTCAAATCAACTAGGTATGGTGACGTCTTCATTCTATTAATGGGTAAAGGGGGGCATATGGAGCAGAGAGAGAAAGGGGGGTGCTAACACTTGATGCACGGGTGGCACTCACAGCAGTTCCTCCTTTTTCTTCCTAGCTTCAATCTGCTTGCAGGGAGAGGAGCCCGCCCTGCTCCTCCCCGTTGCCAGGTGGCCCCACAGTGTACACGAACAGATCTCCCGGAGTATGCTTGCGGGGGCTGAGACCAGCAGAGCTCAGAAGGGGGTCCCCAGAGCTACCCAGCAGCCACCCCAAGGAACTTAGCAGGAATAAAACTTGCAGGACTGGCACGATAGTGCAGTGGATAGAGCGTTTACCTAGCAAACATCCAACTGGGGTTGAATCCCCAGCATCTCCCTATAGTCCCCCAAGCACCCATAGGAGCAATTCCTGAGTGTAGACCCAGGAGTAATCCCTGAGCATCAGCAGGTGTGCCCCACCCCTCCCCCAAACCCCCCAAAAAAAGAAAAGAAAGAAAGAAGATTCTTGGGCTGACTCCAAACCGACTGACTCCATAAGAGTGGGCGTAGGAGCTGAAAATCCAGATTTGCACAAGTCTGATGGGATCCAGTGGGGGCTGAGATGGGTGAGCCCCTAACTCAGATCATTCCAACCCTGGGCTTTTGAGGCGGGCAGGGAGCAGAGTGTGAGGGACCCACAGGGTGTGCGCCAGAGCCACGGACATTCTTCATCCTGTTCCAGACCGAGTTATACTGAACACTGCTGGCAGGATGTAGTTTAACCCTGGCATACCCCTCCATCTCCACCTCCGAGGAGAAATTTTGTATTGGCCGCCTGTCATCTGCCTGGCCTGCAGCGAGCTGGTGGAAATCACATGCCCCTAGTTCCCTCAAAAAAAGATCCGATGTCAAAATGATCAATGCCTGCTCTAAGGAAGCTCCCATGGTCCCCAGAGAGGTTTGTTTAGCCTCCCCACCACCCCACCCCTGCGGGCCTTCAATGTTCCTATTATTACCTCTTGATTGTCTCAGAACGGGCAACAGGAAAGATGCACTGAGGAGTGAAGCAGACAGCATTTTATCTGCCTGCAGAATCCAAGTCTCCAACCCAGTCGGAGACATGAGCACCCTCCCCCAGACCCACCCCCACCTGGTTCTCCTTCTCCCTTGGCGCCATGCCCTTCTCAGCGCCTACCACACAGCTGTTGATGAGAGGAATGTGCCAGAATGATGGAAGAGCTGGGTTACAGCAGATAATCCATTTATGGGTAATAAAGAAAAAATGTGTCACACTTCACTGACTGTGTCCGTTCTGAGCTGCTTAACATCCACAAGAGAGCCTCATACCCACAGCCGAATGAAATCCCCCAGGGACACGGCCAGGCCCCTACCCATGCTCCTTACGCTGGCACCGAGGCAGAAATCAATTCTGACCAGTGTCCCTTGCCAATCACGTGCCCTGGGGGAGCAGAGAACCCCCACGCTGGTCCCGCTTTCAACAGCTCACAGGTAATAGAGAAGAAAGCCACATATATTGAATAAGAGCTTCCAGCCTCCAGCGTGTAGGGTATGGTAGGCTCGAGTTTTGCTTTTTTTCCAGTTCTGGTGAATATTCTGCGGTTGGCAGAACAGCTTCCTCTGTTCCAGTATTTGGGGATCCAGACAAGTGGAGACCCTCCCCTCTATACCTTGACGTTCCCAAGGTCCCTCATGGAAGTGCTTCCACCCCAGCTCGTCAAGCACCAAAGGGACATGGGGGAGCAAGTATGGGAGGTTTTCTGGGCTGGGATACTTTTGCTCTAAAGAAGCGATACTTTTGCTCCAATGCGTTGGCTGGCATCAGTCACATACTCATGCCTAATTGTCAGAACTGCTGGCAGTCAAGTGCAGCTGGATATACAGGAGGAAGTGTGGGTGAATGGCTCGGGTCTGTCTTAGGTGTGGTTGAGAGGATATGCAAGGTCCAAACGTTTTGGAGGGGTTGGGAAGAATTTTCTTTATATCTGCATCCCGTGTTTCATTGCTTTGTACTCTCCTGTCTTGCAAGTTCTGAATATTCTATGCTTGTGGGGCTCATGGCTCCTCCTTGGAGCTTTTCCTAACACTCTAAAGCACGCCAAACAGTACCATCCCCTTCAGAGATAAGAGGAATTGGAAGTTCTAGAGAAGCACAGCTTCTAGAGAGGACCTTCCACTGCTGCTACTTTGACCTCTTTCTGTCCCTCCTTTCAGGCACCAACTCACTGCTTCCTGCCAAAGCATGAAAACCATGTTGGTGTTGGCAGGGACAGAAGGTTTTGGGTTTCTTTCAGGTGCCTAGAACAAGAGAGATGCCAGAAAGCAGGACGCTGACTGTTGAACTGCGCGAGATTGTTGGTTCTGGGGTCGGTTAGGAAGTGAATGCAAAATAGATGGTTGAAAACTAAGGAGTAGATACAAGGGCCAGGAGGATTGACCCACAGCTGGAAGCCTGCTCCACGAGCGGAGGGGAGAAGGCAGATGGAATAGAGAAGGGATCACTAAGAAGATGTTGGCTGGAGGAACCAGTAGGGATGGGAGATGCATGCCGAAAGTAGATAATGGACCAAACATGATGACCTCTCAGTGTCTGTGTTGCAAGCCATAATGCCCAAAAGGAGAGAGAGAGTATGGGGAATATTGTCTGCCATGGAGGTAGGGGGAGGATGGGAAAGGGGGGGTATACCAGGGATATTGGTGGTAATGTGAACTGGCGAAGGGATGGGTGTTTGATCATTGTGTGATTGTAACCCAAACATGAAAGCTTGTAACTATCTCACAGTGATTCAATAAAATTTTTTTTAAAAGGAAACTAAGGAGCATAGAAGAATATGGAGGTGAGGGTGTACCTTCTACACTGAAAACGGGATGGTGAGACAGTCAGGAATACTAGAGAGGGACTCAGAGGCAAGGATCATCTGTGTTTGCTCCTGTCTTCTACCTAAGAAGGACTCCACAGACCCTTGGAAAGAGCTCCCTTTGGGGGAGGGACAGACCCAATCTCACCTCTCACCCTGCCTGCTCCTTACCAGACACCATTTTAATACTTCAGGATACTAGGAAGTGCAGAGGAAGATGGAAAAGGAGCACACATCTGGACTTAACCACCTCCCGGCCCTCGGCCACCAGCTGTTTTACTGCAAAGGTAATTTTCTAATTGGAATCAACAGACACTCTGAGTCTGTGGGAAACAACAGATGTAAGTTGTCATCAAAGGGTTGGGTGTGAGCCAACAGGTCTAGCGAACATGTGAACCTGGGCCCTCTATCTAGACACCCTGAGTGCAGTCATTAGAGGCTTTCTGCCAGGCTCTTGGCGTCACTCAGGCAGTCAGCAAGAGTGAGGAAACAAGGGTGTGTTTGAGGTCTCGTGGATTTTGCTGAGAATGGTGTTGCCCACCTCTGGCGTCTTATGATGGAGACATCAATGCAGAAAGAACCTTCATGGACAATAGGTGGAATTAGAATGCAAGTTGTTCTTCCTCCATCCACTCATGATTTGTTCCTTGGTTTAACAAACAGCATGAGACAGATACCTTTGTAGGTGCAGGGGTGAGGGGTGAACAAGCTAGTCCTTGCCCCCGGGGAGAAACATTCTCATGAGGGACAGAGAGTTGAGCAGATATAAGATAAGTGCCACTCTGGGTCAGATCTGAAATGCAAGTCAGACAGAGATGACTTTTCTTCAGAACATTAAATGGGAGTTAAGCGGTGGGTTGGCATTTAGGCTACAGAGTCAGGAAATCCCTCTCTATCGAGGAACTTGGGGGGAGATGAATAAAGGGGAAGTCATACGCATGTTTGAAGGAAGAGAATTTGGAGCACAGACAGAGATCTTGTACTGGGAACCTTCCTTTGAAACTGGAGCTAGCTGAGCCAAGGGAAAGAGGGTAGGAGAGGAGTTGAGGGTGAGGAGGAGAGAGGAGACCCCAGAGCAAGACTTTGAATTAACTTTGTGATAAAACAAAGCTGCTGCTGAGCTCTTCTCTTTGTTTTAGGGTTTGTGCTATACCAGGCAGTGCTCAGAGATTACTCCTTGCTCTGTGCTCAGAGATCACTCCTGGCATACTCTGGGGATTGTACGAGGTGCTGGGGATAGAACCAGGTTGGCTGAATGCAAGGCAAGCACCTCACCTGCTGGACTAACTCTGCGTCTCTATTGCAGGTTTTGAGCCAGCCAAGTGCCCTTAAATGTTACATTTTGCAAGGACCACTTTGTCTGGGACATAGAGAACTGGTGATGAGACCCAGAGAAGGGACAAAAAGGAAATACAAAGGCATCTCTATAGGAGTGGGACCAGCCACGTCTCCCCACTGCAGGAGCCCTGGCAGCTACACCCACATCCTACTACTGTCATCAGGTAAGCCCAGTTAAATATCCTGCATTTTCTGGAGCGTGGGGCTGACATCTCCAAACGTTGTAATTCTGACATCCCAGTAGGAGCACACCAAATTAGATGGAAAAATAACATTAAAAAAAAAACATTAACACAGAAGGCTCAACTAGCAACGACAGCTTAGTAAACTCTCAGACAAGAACTTAATGTCCCCATAGTGAGACATAACAACTATCACAATTTTTCTTTTACTGAAATATTTTTGATAATTCCATTAGCCATTTAGTTGTAACAAGCACGTAGCACAGTAGCACTGTCATCCTGTTGTTCATTGATTTGCTCGAGCGGGCACCAGTGACGTCTCCATTGTGAGACTTGTTACTGTTTTTGGCATATCGAATACACCATGGGGAACTTGCCAGGCTCTGCCGTGCAGAGGGGGGGATACTCTTGGTAGCTTGCTGGGCTCTCCGAGAGGGATGGAGGAATCAAACCCGGGTCAGCCGCATGCAAGGCAAACACCCTACCCACTGTGCTATCACTCCAGTCCAATTAGCTTAATAACACCTCACAAAACATATAGGAGGGTGATTTGGGGCCTGCTGAAGGGACAGATTTGAGAGCTGTTTGGGAAAATGAGGACAATGAGGGAAAGTCACAGTGGTGGTGGCATTAGTGTTGAAATATTGAATGCCTGTAACAAGTGCATCATGAACAACTTTGTAAACCACAGTATTTAAATAAAGCTGGGGGGGGAAAGGAAAAAAAAGAAGAAACAAGAAGAGCTTGTAGACTATGGTGGAGGCAATAAGGAGCAATGGACCACGGGGCTGGAGTGATAGCACAGCGGGTAGGGCGCTTGCCTTGCATGCGGCCGACCCGGGTTCGATTCCCAGCATCCCATATGGTCCCCTGAGCACCGCCAGGGGTGATTCCTGAGTGCAGAGCCAGGAGTAACCCCTGTGCATCGCCGGGTGTGACTCAAAAAGCAAAAAAAAAAAAAAAGGAGCAAAGGACCAGTGAGTTCTATAGGCCTGAAAGGGGAGCCGAAAGGACTTGCTGAGGAACAGAGACTGGGTGGAGAAAAGCAGGACTCACGAGAGACCAGGGCTGGGGCTGGGCAGCGGGTGAATGTTATGCATCTACTGAGCTGATGCACACAGCAGTGATGGGTCAGAGCCAACCCCGATGTGGTGGCCAGGTGGCTGAGATTCTGTGGATTACTATTGAGGAGATGCTCAGGGCCCTCAGGCAAGGTCTCCCTAGAGCTCTCTGTCCATCACGGTCTCCTCTCTGAAAGGATGACATTCATAACATCTACAGTGTAGCACTGTTAGGAAGATAAAATAAGCTAATACTGTCCGTGAGGCTCTTAGAAGAAGGCCTTGTGTCGAGAGAGTTCTCAGTAACTTCTGACAAAAGTGAAGGACAGGGAGGCAGGAGCAGCCTGCTAAGGAAATTATTACTTCTATTTGAAACATGGTAAGCTGGAGTTGCCCAATCAGTCTTTTTGGGTAAAAAGGTCACTGGGTGGGTGGGCATGAGCGCCCAGGACTGCTGGGAGTCCCAGGCAGGGCTGTGTTCATTGGAGAGAGCCACACAGAGATTTGATTGTATAATCTGTCCTCCTTGAGCAAATGCAGGCAACAAAGAAATGCATGTGCTGTGAATGCTCACGGGAAAAAAGGAAGGGGAAAAGGGAAGGTCCAAGAATATGCAGTAACTAGACTTGTGGTCCGGGAGGTTTCTGGACCAAAGGACATTTAACTTAAACCTGGAGGAAGCCCAGCCTTTCATCACTGTGCTCACTGCATCCCACGGAGTATTTCCAGTCCCAACACTCATGGCCCAGATTGAGCAGGTTAAAATGAATAAAGATAGAAAAGGACCGTAGTGACCTTCCTTCATGTCTGTATATATCACTGTATCACTCTCATCCCATTGCTCGTTGATTTACTAGAGCGGGCACCAGTAACATCTGTATTCCTCTCAGCCCTGAGATTTTAGCAGCCACTCCTTACTCCTCATTACCTCATTGGAGGTTCTTTCAGGATCAGGGGAATGAGTCCTATTGTTACTGTTTTTGTCATATCGAATACGCCACGGGTAGCTTGCCAGGCTCTGCCCGTGCAGGCGGGAGACTCTTGGTAGCTAGCTGGGCTCTCAAGAAGTGTGTGTATGTATGTATGTATATGTATGTATATATATGCATATTACTTATATATATATACATATTACTCTATGATCTGTTGCCTACTGTCTGAACTCCATCGAATATTGTGTGGTAACTATGGAAAATGGGTAAGAAATGTCTTATAATGTGTCCAGAAAGCAGCCTGGAGCAAGGCAGCAGTTGGATAGTGGAGGTCAGCTGCCGGGGCTGGGTCCCTTGGGGCAGGGAGGGTTCTCACCCACCCCCCTCTGGGGCGCCCGAGTGAAAACAGCCTGGTGTGGAGTCTGTATACATATTCAGAAAAAAATCCACTGGTTTTTTTAAGAGAGAGAACTTCTGCCTTTGGTAAAATTTTGGCCTCAGTCTCTTCCTGGACTTCCATAGTAGAACTTCCATTTACAGCAAGAAACAGTTCCCTTGGCTAAGTCAGCATTCCCTCCATATGATCTTGATAACCACAACATCACACCTTCATCAGCTACCAAGGAATGACCTTTGCAGCCCAAATGTAAGCAGGACCCCAGGCAAAGGCTTGCTGGCTTGGAACATTAGTTCCGTGAGAGTAGGGAAGCTCCTCTTCCTACACCCACCGAAGATCCCCACACTCCCCCCCCCCACTTGGGTTCCTGCTGTAAGGACCAAGCAGGTGCTGTGCAGAGGCATATCATAAGCTGCTCACTTACTCATGCTGAGATCGGGAAGCATCTGGGCCCACACAGAGCCTGACCCGGATGGGGTGGCAGGGTAGGGGTGAGGGGCCAGCATAGGGGATTTCTCAGACATGAGTGCATGTCCCACTGACATGGAAAAGAAGGTTTGGGTTCTTCAGAAAGACTTGCTGCCGTCAACCCCTGTCTCAGATGGTGAAAGTTAAGATCTCCTTGACTGGAACCAAAGGCAAAGCAGAGATAGATCTGCTCCAAGAAGGAGCAAACACCCATCTCATAGAGCTGTTAGTCACCCAGCTACAACTTCCCAGAGGAGGACACCTCCTCTGGCACTGTTCACTACACTGTGGTTGATAGAGACATTCCTAGAGAATATCCAAGACATCCTATAATGCCTACAAGTGACAGTATAGCTTTAATGCACTTTGCATTTCACTGATTTTTTTTCTACAAGAAGTAAACTAAGACTAAGCTACTCATGCTAAGGCAGAGGCTAAGGGATCACAGATGAATCCATGCCTGATGGGTCCATCAGTGTAATCCCGGGCCACTGATTACACTGGGAAGAAACCATGCCTTCCAAAGAGAGTCAAGGTGGAGTTTGCAGCTTCCAATCTGGACCTCAGGCCTAAAGCACAGGAGGGCACTTTCACATTTTCCATTCCCAGGACAGAAGGCACCATGCCTCCTGTTTTATGGGGAAAGGAACTGGAGTTCCGTGGGACAACTGCTCTCGAGAACCCCTGAGGAGCAATGTCAAGATGCAAAGCGGGGGTCTACCCTGGCCATACTCTTTGCAGGGGAGGCAGTTCTGGGTCTGCACGTGCTGGTTCCATTAGAGATCCCAGGGGCTTAAAGAGCAACACTTCTGTGCACAGTGCAGGGGCCACTGTCCCCAACGGGCCTGCCCAGGCAGGTTAGAAACAGAAAATCACTGTGCCGAGCCAGGCTGCTGAGCGTGGTGGCTTTCACTGCTGGGGACAAGGTCTGCCAGAGCCCAGACACATCCTGCAGAGCCCAGATGTCAGGAGATTAACAGCTTTTTCATCCCTCGAACCCATTGACACACATGATGCTTTGCTTGCCTGTGTCCTACTTCCTTTCAAGTGCCCACCCGTGTTCCAGGCACTGCCCTCTTCATCCTCCTCCTGTTTTCTCAGACACTCACCAGGTTCTCTTCAACACCTGCAAGCCTGGTTGTCTGCACCAGGTCCCGGGGCTCCAGGAAGATTGGATGCGTACCGTGTGTTGTGTGTGGGGGGGAAGATGTTTCTATCAACACTCAGCACTCACTCTTGTCAGGAGCTGCCGAGCTACTCCGCTGGAATTTCACACCCACCTCCCTCCTCTCCTCCCCCCTGCTTTCCTCCCTCTGCTTCCCGCCTTGCTCCTTGCTTCTTCTTCCCTCTCCTCTCTTCCCCCCTTTTTTTCCCCTACTCTTTCTCTTCCCCTTTTTTCAATTCCTGGTATTTTGTTCTTTAGATTCTCTTCCTCTTGACATCTCTTCCATAGTTTTACCTCTTGTTGGCAGGGCACGGGGACAAGAGGAAGGGCCCCTGGTGACACTCGGCCAACTGGGCCACATGATTCAATGACCAGGCCCAGCAAGGGGTACCCAGGGCTACATCAGAGGTGCTCAGTGGGACTATTGTAGGGATCAGGATCCAACTTGGGTCCATTATACACACAAACAAGCACCCACAGCCCATGAATGACCTCCCCAGCTTCCCATAGACCTAGAGGCTGATTAGTTGAATTGAAAAGACACCAAAACCTGGCTGAAATGTCCCCCCTGTCCCCTCTGCCCCAGCCATGTGCTGGGGTTTCAATAGCCTTCCCCAGCTTCTCAACATGCTGGTCTGGAGAGTCATAGGCTGATCTGTGTAAATTCAGGTCAGGACTTGGTACGGAAATGGGGCATTTAACAAAAGAAGGCAGAGCCCAACTGGAGTCCTGTGTCTTGCTCTCGCAATTAGCCCCATTTTCTCTCTCACGTAGTCACCCTGCTTTCTCTGGTCCTGGCTGAGAGCCCTGCCTGGCCCCCTCATATGTGACCATTCCTCTTTGGCTCCATTCTGCTCATGGAGTATGCCCCTCTGTTCAGAGTCCACCCGAAGGTGGAACTAAGTCAGCATTACAGAATGTCACACGTAGATAAACATTCAAGCATCTCAGTGGGATGGTGGTTTGGAAGGATGATAATCACAATAACAACAAATATTTCTGGATGATTCTGAGAAACCTGTTAAGAATGAGCTTAGGGACAGAGAGATAATATAGCAGGCAAGCTGTTTGCTTTGCACGTGGCTGACCTTGGTTTAATTCCTGGCATCCCACACCGTACCTGAGCTTCACCAGGAGTAATTCCGGACCAGAGTCTGGTGTAAGCCCTGAGCACAGCTCTGTATGGTCCTCAAACCAAATAATACACATTAGTGTTAGTAGTTTAAGTGCAAAGAATGACCCAGGTGTTGATAAGAATCAAACTCAGGCAAGCAGCATGCAAGTGCTCTAACTGCTGTACTATCACTCCAGCCCCAAAAATACATTTTTTAAGTTATATTCTTTGAAGCCACACTAAAGCAAAATATGACTCTAAAGTGTATGTAGGAAAGATAATTATAGAATAAATCATCACAATGCCATTGAAAGGAATTCAATAAATCAGCTAAAATATAGGGAAAATCCTATATTTTGCATGTGTAAATTATATTTACCACATGTGGAAATTACAGACATCCGTATTCTGTAGCCATCATGGTATATTGGAAGTCAAAAAAAAAAAAAAAAAAAGAATGACCCAGGTGTCTTTTGCCTCCAAACCCAAATATGGGTTGAGAAGTTGTCTGACTTGGGAGATTGAATAGGGAAGCCACACACCATTACCTATCCAGGTAGACAAGATAGAAGGAGGATTTCTTAATCGAAGGTCTTAAAAAAATGTGTGTGACAGCGAGTAGGAATCTGCCTTGCAGACGACCTGGTTCGATTCCCAGCATCCCATATGGTCCCAAGAACGACCAGGAGTAATTCCTGAGTGCAAAGCCATGAGTAAACCCTGTGCACCATCAGGTGTGACCCCCTCCCCCCCAAATGTATGACAATATTAACCATGAGCTCTTACACAGGTTACTTTGGGGTAGATACAATTCAATTAACAAGACACATTTAGGAAATAAACCCTTCACGTAAAGAATCAGAGTTCTAGGCACCAGGGAGTTAGCTCAGTGGAGAGCACATACTTAGCATGTATAAGACCTGGGTTCGATCCTGGGCAACGCTTTCCACCCTGTGCCTGCACTAGGTGAGGTCCTAGTGGGCCCTGGAGAGCACTGAGTATAGCCCCGATTAAAAGCAATCATAGCTGTCCTACCCATAATGAAGGACCCCAGACATAGATAAGTCATTCCCACTGTGGTCAATAAAGACCCCTGCCCTGTCCCTGCTCCTGCTTTCTTGGAAGCTTCTGGAACCCCTCCACTCCCACTCCCTCACTCCTAACTTTTCTGGCCTTTAATTTTTTTTTCCCTGCACACTGCACTTCCTTTTGCCCTTGTCTCCACTGAACTTCATCCTGTTAGTTTTCTGATTACTTGTCCAATTTGTTGAGGTCATTTCCAATTCTAATCACATCCCCCCCAGGCTGTGGCCTCCACTTTAAATTCAGTCTCATCTATGAACTTAATGAGAATGCAGTTGCGGTGCGGGCGCCATTGATGACAACCTTAACTAGAAGTGGAGCTGGGGCTGAACCCTGAGTAACACCTTTTTCATGTGTTTACTTGTCAAAAGAAAGGTAGGTGCTGGGGCTTTAATGAAGCACAGAGTCGGAAATAAACATTTCTCTGGAATCTGGGATCAGCCGGGTTGAATCGGTGACAGTTTTGGCAATTCCAGGCTGAAGTTCCATACAAGTGAAATGAACTAATCAGAGTCATTGCTCAAAGTGTAACTTTCTTTAAAACGAAAACAACTCCTCATTTTGAACAGGAAAGCCAGTACCTATTTTCATCTCCCTTGCTGGGAGGTGCTAGCACAGTCCTCCCTGTTGACGGGAATCTGGGTAACGCAGACTCTGATGGGTCATTGATGTCATTCAGGGTATGACCTTGGGTGAGTCACCTAACCAATGTGGGCCTTGACTTTTCCCTTGGCACTAAATGATCGGGTCTTATTGGGTGCCTGACAATGTGCCTTCCACCTCGGAGAAGCTGTGATCGTCTCTTGATTAAGGGCTTAATTATCCTCAGTGGCAAATTACAACACGCATTCTTTGATTACAAGCCTGTCCCATGACGTAAGTATCTGCCGTTATAACTTTGAACATTGTGAAAAAGTTTGGGCCAGATTCTCTCTGCACATTTTCTAGAATTTATTTTCCAAACATGCAAGCATATTTGCAAATGTCTTCCCTCTCCAAACATTCTCAGTTAATTGAGTGCTACCCATTTGTGAGGGGGTTCGGGTGTTTTTGTTTCCTGGGGCTGTCACTATTAGGACATGCTTTTGCAACTAATCACACCAGAGCTGAGAAATCGGAAGCTCAACCTGGCTTTCCGATGGACCAGGGTCCCCAGCTTGCCTGTGGCCAAGCTGGGGCTTAAACTTGGGAACTTGGGAACTTAAACTTAAGAGCTCCTCAGAATTCGTAAGCTCAGAATTCTGTTCCCTTTCTTTACAGATGCTCCTCAGGCCAGCTAGCTTATTCAAACCTAATATAGTAAATCTATCAAGGAAAAACATTGTCAATTATACCAGCAATTTACTAGAATGTTCCATCACACATACCTAGACAACCAGCTCTTTCTCAATGATAGATGACTACCTGCATAGGCCCTAGAGATAGCAGTAATTCTCCACGTTCTTCAACTAGGTACGTAAACCATTTTCTCAGAAAAATATAGAAAGGCAGTTTTCTAAGGGTATTGGGCTCTAAGTCTGGAAAACAACTGTAATTTTTTTTTTGCAGCCAAACTCTTGGTAATGCTTTCTTCACAGAAATAAACAATTCCCTGCTCCTCGCCCCCCTCTTCTACCCAAGCCCGGATTTCTCATTTTTGTTCCCACTTGATACTGAATTAGGCCTCCAGGTAGGAGGAGTGATGTCAACAGCCTCTTCCCTGACCTTCCTTCCCATTTCCACACTCCAATTCACCAACTTCTTTGATGACCTCAAATTTTCCTGCAAGACAAATTCTATACAAATCAATGTTGAAATAGCAGGAGAGAAGGCGGAGAGAATCCACAGATTCAGTTAAAAAAAATCTGGAAGGAGTGAAGAGAAACACGGCTGTGTGAAACTGGGGATTAGAAGAAACACAATCACATCATTTCTCCTCAGAAATGTGGGTTCTTCTAGTCAGTCACCAGCAGCCACCGAAAATTGGTTCTTTACCCCCCAAACAGTGCTCACTAAGAAGGCAGGGAGAATCTGTCCTTGATGCTGCCAGAACAGCAGAAAACAAAGACAGGTGAGTGATTGGATATTCTTCTCCCTGAAATTTCAAGGCGAGGTGGGACTGGAGCGATAGCACAATGGCCGACCCGGGTTCGATTCCCAGCATCCCATATGGTTCCCTGAGCACCGCCAGGAGTAATTCCAGAGTGCAGAGCCATGAATAACCCCTGTGCATCGCCAATGTGACCTAAAAAGCTTAAAAAAATTTTCAAGACGAGGACCCCCAAAGAGAGACGAAGCCAGAGGAACTGAAGTGGTGTTGCTGATGCCAAACCATGAACATCTGCTTCTCTGTGTCGGGCTCTTTATAACCCATTTTCCTCCACCAGCCTCTCCATTGTCTTTGCTCTTTAAGATTCTCAGCACATCTGCCCCAGATAGAGGGAAAGAGACCAGCGTTCTTTTCATGTTTTATATTGATTCTCTATTTCATTGACTCCTTGCAGTAACTGAATCTGGTAGATATCATGATGACTATTAACCTTGGGTGATCTGCCAGGACTGGTTTCTAACCATCAAATATGGCAAAAGGAAAGGGCTGACATGCCTTGGACTAGATTATGCTCATGGAAAGATGATGTGATTATCATTCCCCTGATTATATACGTTTTTCTTTTTTCTTTTATTTTCCCTAACCATACTGGAGGGAGACATTCTCTTGCCGGCTTTGAGAATGAGGGGGCAATATGGCCATAAATTGTATGTGGCCTTTTAAAAGCTTATGGTAGGGCAGCTGAAGTGATGGTACAGTGGGTAGGACACTTGCCTGGCACATGGACAACCAGGTTTGATCCCTGGAATCCTCTAGGGTCCCCCAAGCACTGCCAGGAGTAATTCCTGAATATAGAGCTAGGAGTAACCTATGAGCATTGCCAGGTTTTGGCCCCCAAAATAACTAAGTAAAATCTGATGGTAGGGAGGGAGAGATAGTACTATAGGTAGGAACTTGCCTTGCATGTAGCTGACCACCAGGTTTAATCCTGGCATCATATATGTCCCCCCAAGCACTGTCAGGAATAAACTCTGAATACCATTGAATGTAACCCCCAAACAAAACAAAACAAAAGCAGAGGATAGCTTCAAGTCAGTACCACTAAGATTCTGAAATAGCCAGATGCAAATAATCTCTACCAGTAAAGCAGATAGACTTGAAAATAGTCTTTCTCATTCAAGCCCCCAGAGGAGAATGGAGCATATTGGCCTTGGATTGCAAATTTTGAGACCCCCAGTAGAAAACCCCAAGTGGAAAACCCATTAGAACTTAATGCAACTTCTGAAGAACCTCAGTGTCTGAGTTTTTGAGAACGGAAGTAAATGATACGAGGCCACACAACTGGTAAGCAATAAAACTCATATTTAAACTTGTTTCCCTAGAATTCAAAGGTCAAATGCTCTTCAATACAAGAGATTACCTTAGCACATCCTCTTTCTCATTAACTGATACTACTGATGGCATGTTGCTATGCACGAGTTTCAACACGACTCTGGCAACTCTGAACTTATAATGTTTACGGTGTTGACATTAAAAATGAAGGAACTATGGGGGCTGGAGCAATCACACAGTGGGAAAGGCGTTTGCCTTGCATGCAGCTGACCCGGGTTTGATTCCCAGCATCCCATATGGTCCCCTGAGCACCGCCAGGAGTAATCCCTGAGTGCAGGGCCAGAAGTAACCCTTGTGCATCGCTGGGTGTAAACCCAAAAAGCAAAAAGAAAAAAAAAAGAAAGAATTAAAGTAGTTCATTGCTCACCCCATGCCTCCCTCCCTGGCCATCATGTTGAGGGATGCTGCCCATCTCTCACCCTGGAAGAAGAGGAAAGAGGAGAGGGCAGAGTGGCATGAAGGGAGCTTCCCGAGAAACACTGGGGAGAGGTTCTAAACCACATGAAAGGGGGAATTCAGTGAAGGAACCTCCTCCAAAAAATAACTTGCTCCACCTAGGAAAAAGCTTGGAGGCTCATAATGGAGAACCTCCCACTAGGGTACCCCAGAGACAGAAACCTGGAGCTGATGAATAAGGCTCCACACTTTGGGCTAATGCTGGGTAATACTGAATCCCGCAGCTCCGCTTCAGTACAATCCATTTGTGTTGGATGAAAGAATGCAGGAAGCAGCCCGACTGAGCTTTAAAAGTCAAGGAGCGTCGGTTCACAGACCTTAAGGGCTGCTTGTTTGATGTGAATTATAAAGGCTGAAATTTCATTGGCTAGGCTTGGTGGGCCTGCATGCTGTTGGGAAGAGTTGGAACCGTACTTCATATGTATGGTTAAATTACTGGAACAGCAATAAACGAGAGGTATCAAGACTTTGACATGTCAAATTATTAAGGAGCATGCAGGGAGTGGGAGCCCGTATCTCATCCATCCTAAGGCCTCATTTCTAAAGCATGGCTTCAAAAGCTTATCAAATAGTCAAGAAACTCGGTCACACCAGGCCCTCGGATGAATGCTGGGAGATAAATGGGCCTGTCAATTAGTTGTGGCCTCATTCTTGCAGTGTCCACAACTTAGGAATACAGGGCAACGTGGGCATTATGACTAAGGTACCTTTCCACCTTTCCAGATGTGTGGGGTCGTATTTGATAGGAATAGAGTTGACTCTGTCAATGATGTGAAGAAATAAATATGTAATGTCTGTAATAGGACAGTTGTCCCATAGTCAATGCTACAAGGCTTTGTTATAGGAAGGGATGAAGGCAGGAGGAGAAGAAACCAAACACAGGAGGTTTTCCTCCACTGACTTATTTTCTGTTATTAGTTTGGACTTCAGAAACTTCTCTGATTATTTTCTTCCTCTTCCCCATAGATTTCTTTTAATAAGAAGCTAACTGGTGCTGAGGACTGATTACTCATGGTTCCTCAGAGCACTTCCATGGGATTATTAGTGAAGTATGTCTGGGGAAATGCCATCACAAAATTTATAAACAGTTTTCTCTGCCATAGGAATGGTCAAGTCCACATATTTCTACTGTGCATTTTAATTCTTCAAATGATGGTGGAGTAGAAAGCATCACCAAAGTCAGGGGAAAGAAACTAGTTTTGCACAGTTAATCACATGAGGCAAGGAGCCCATAGAATATCCATTTGAGGAATGCTGGTGGGAACAATTCATTTTGGAGTTTCAAGAGGAGAGTATTAGGAAAATAATCTGGATGAGGAATTCCCTCTTGCCCACTAACTATGACCTGGGAAATATTCAAAGCTCTGGCCCTCTGTTTTCTCTTTAAAATTTAAAAACAAAAATTTAATTAATTTAAAAATTTAAAATATAAAAATAATTTCTTTTAATTAATTAATTTATTTTATTGAACCACTGTGAGATACAGTTACAAAGCTTTCATGCTCGAGTTTCAGTCATACAATGGTCAAACACCCATCTCCACCAGTAGACATTCTCCACCACCACTGTCCCCAGTATCTCTCCCATACCCCTCCCCTCCCCCTGCCTCTATGGCAGACAATTTCCCTCTTACTCTCTTTCTATTTGGGGGAATCATGGTTTGCATACAGATACTGGGAGGCAATCATGTTTGGTCCTTTATCTACTTTCAGCACACATCTCCCAAGATGTCGGCAATACATATTCTAAGATCCCTTTTAGTTTCAAACTTTGAAACTTTTTTATGTAAATGGAAAGTACAGGATTAATAACTCAAAGATTAAACACATTACTTAGTCTGTCATCAATTTTCTTTGTGGTATGTGCTTGGCCCTGATCTGTGATCAAGTTGTATGAGCATTAGTTTATTTGAATAGGTGGTTCATACGTGGATTCTCCCAACCCAGATAATATGAGTGGGAGAAAGTGATTTTGGCCTGGCAGTCGAGACTCTCCAGAGTTTAGCCCTTTCACATTCTTCATCTCTTAATAACCTTCCCGTCAACGTGGGCTTCCACTCCATCCATTCCTCCATGTGAACACAGCCTTCAAAGTAAATTATTCTACTTGTACTTGCAGTATGCCTTAGGAATGCGCTATACCCGCTATAATGTTATCTCATCTGTGACTCCTCCTCTCTTCTGCCATTAACATAAATTTCATTCTTGATTAAGCACACTAGTGAAAGCATAAAAAGTCTTCCTTAACCCCATAAGAGGGGTGGCCTCACCTTCTATCACTCGAAATTCAACTCACTTTAAGGTGAGAACTTTCACTAAGATGACCAAGCATTCACTTTGATTCATCTTTCCCTTGAAGTCTTAAGAGGTCTACCAGATAGCCTTTCCTTCTCCTGGAGTTCTGAATAGGATGGTGTCTTATAGCCATCAGCTGACATATGGCAGGTGAAATATGGGAAGTACCACTTCATCCAGGCCAACAAATTCCAATCATTCCTCTTTAATTCCTCAGGTATCCGTAATCACCTTCTCTAAGTCTTCTTGGGCCTCTTACAACAACAAAAACAAATTTTTTTTTTATTTTAAGACCACATCCAGCAGTGTTTAGAGCTTGTGACTGGCTCTGTGCTCAGGGATCACACCTGGTGGGTTTGGGGGACCATGTGGGGTGCCCAAGATTGAACCCTGGTTGGCCACATGCAAGGCAAACATCCTACTTGCTGTACTATTCCTCTGGCCCCTTCTAACAAATTTTAACACCTTTCCTGAAATACACAGTTCAACTTAATCCCTTATTTTGTATCTGTTGATATCAAAACGGATATATAACTCACCAGCTTCAACCTTTTCTGTCCCCTTGTTTGGAATGGACATTCCATGAGAACAGAGATTTTTGTCTTTTTTGGTGACTGAATCTTAGTACTCCTGATTTTCTTATTAAATGTTTGGCAACAAATATTTTTTGAGTGTGAATATAAAGAATATCATTAATCTAAAAGACCTAAACCTAGTATTTTCTATGCTATCTCCAAGTTTACCTACTAAAATGGGGTCTTTCTAATAAATGAGAGGGAGGTCAATTTTAAGAAGCCTGCCAACAAATTGCATATATGCTTTAAGAGTAGGTGTATGCTTTGAATATATGAGACCTGGGGTCAATCTCTGGCGCCACAAATACTCAAAGGCATGTCTATCAATACCAAAAAAAAAAGGAGATGAGGCAAATCCACTTACCTCAAAATTATCTCAAAATTCTAGGCCTAATCTAGACTAGGCCTCATCACCCAGATGGGGATATCCCAAGCAGGCAGACATGAAGTGGGAAAAGAGTCAGGTGAAAGACATAATTTCCTTTAGAAAGGGTAATTTGGGTACTGGAGCAATAGCACAGCGGGTAGGATGTTTGCCTTGCACGCAGCCGACCCAGGTTCAATTCCCAGCATCCCATTTGGTCCCTTGAGCACTGCTAGGGGTAGTTCCTGAGTGCAGAGCCAGGAGTAACCCCTGTGCATCGCCGGTGTGACCCAAAAAGCAAAGAAGAGAAAGGGTAATTTGGGACCCAGAAATGTGCAAAAGGGACCAGTAGAATAGGACTTCGATTGTCATCCTGTCCTCCATTAACCCAGGCAAGTGGTCAATAAAAGTAGCCACCAAATCTGCGTGGACAGGTGTATCTCCAACACCTTTCCCCCAAGCCAGAGAGAAAAAAATTTGAAATAAAATTTTCTTTTTTTATGGGGGGGAGCAGGGGAGAAAAAGAAATAGGAAGGAGAGGGTACCAAAACACATTCCAGCACAAACTTACATACTGACCCTGGGTGTATGTGGTGTTCCCATGGGCCCAATGCAGAAAATGGAGACTCAATGCAGGCTAGCCGATTCATTGGCTGGTATGGATCCTACCAAGTTTAGTGAAGCTTCTGGGAATTAAATAGAGGCTATTTATAAAGTTCATCTGCTTCACTGGGCTGCGGGATCTACTGTAGATTTTATTTATTCAGTTCACGCTGTCTCGAGCTCCTTAATACAAACTCACTCCTTCCGTTATAATCAACCTAGAATCTGTTCCATCGCCAAAACCATTTTGGAGGACCAGTAAATGAAAATTAACCCGTTGACCCTGCATAATCCCCACAAGCTTCAGACAGGTTCACACCGTTTCACATCTCGGCCTCTGTGTGATCCTGAAGAAGTTATTTAAATTCTGTTGAGTTTGGTTTCCTCATAAACAAGAATTAATGATATTTACCTGGTGGGAAGTCATGAAGATTCAGAGTGATGATTCAGGATTTTACTTATTAATGCATTTAACATTTGCTGCGCATTTACTATATTCTAGACTGCACTGCCTCACTAAAGATAAAGAGGTGAAAGATTCCTAGAGTTCTTGCTCTTTAGAAACTTGAAGAGAGATTTGTAATACTGAACAAGTACAATGCAAGATAATAAGTGCATGGAAGAAGGTACATGTTTGCTCTTTTGGGAACACACACATTCAGTCCATAATAAAGGCTACTGAAATGTGAGGCAAAGCTTTACCCAAAAGGTGCCATCTGAACTGAGCTCTAAGAGGACATCTAAACTCAACAGAAGGATCAGATCAGGGTGGAGATATGGTAAGCAGATGGGACACTTGTCTTTCACGCAGTCTACCAGGTTCGACCCACACAGCCACCCATTAGGTTCCCAGGAGAGATCCCTGAGTGCAGAGTAAGGAATGAGACCTGAGCACCATTGGGTGTGTCCCCTCCCCCCATCACACAAAAAAGGAACCGGATCTGAGGTCAAAGAGTCAAAGACATTGGCTCCTATTATTATTTAAATAAAAATTTAAATGTAGGAGTACTGTTTGGTTTTCTTATCCACTGATTAAGCTAACTGAAGCTGGTGTGACCTTCTCCTTACTTAAAAATATATATATGTTTTTGCTTTTTGGGTCACACCCGGTGATGCACAGGGGTTACTCCTGGCTCATCCACTCAGGAATTACTCCTGGTGGTGCTCAGGGGACCATATGGGATGCCGGGGATCGAACCCGGGTCAGCCGCGTGCGAGGCAAATGCCCTACCCGCTGTGCTATTGCTCCGGCCCCTTAAAAATATTTTTTAATTGACTATCTGTAAGATAAACCATTAGAGAGCTGTTCACGATTAGGTTTCAGTCATACTAATGACTGACTCTTTTTTTTTTTTAAATGGGTAGTCACGTGTATGTTCAGGGAGTTGACAGCAGCATAGATTTGAGGATCCATAATTAATTTCCAAATCCCAGGACTTGGGGAATAAGGTGAGGAATAATTATCCAAAGAGAATCAAAGGAGAGGAAGGAATTTGGAGCCAGAAAACAAAAAAATCAAAGCTCCTAAACGAGGCTTTGGAGATTTCTTCTGGATGTCACTGGAGAGCAATTGAAAAGTTTTTGCTAGAGAACTGTTGTGAATAATGTCACTCCCTGGGAGGATCACTGTGGCACTGAGAGCAGACCGATTAGAGGGGTGCTAGGTCTTAGTCAGGAGAATGGAGTGTGAGAATTGGATAATGCACACCATCATGGCAAACAGCGGGAACGGACAAGCAGGGAGAGGTAGCTCTCAGGACCAGATGAAAAAGAACTGCCCTGAGTAACTTCTTGGTCTCCACCTTGGGTCATTGGGCAGACGGTGATGCCCCAGGAGACTAGAAGCCCATTGATAAGAGAGAGAAGACAAGGAACCTGGTGTATTCGGTTGACTAGACTCGGGGTTTCGATGGAACTCAAAGGTGCAGGCTCCAGAAAGGTGGTGAGCATATTACACCCAAAAGGAACAGTCTAGTGGAAGGGTGGGGAAGCATCACTTCTACACATGGGCTACCCAAAAAGTTCAACCTTGAGGTATGGGGGAAGGAGTGGATCGGAAATGGAAGTCTTGAGCAACCCCTAAATATGGTGGGTAGAGTGAGAAGGCAGGTCTGAAAGGGGAGGGAACAAATGAAACAGGAAGTTATAGAAGGAAATTGGATTACCATGTCAACTACGAAAGAGAGGCATGAAAGATGGCACTGTATGAACCGGTCACAGGGATGGAGTGGGGATGTGGCTAAGGAAGATTCTAAAGGAGCACAGAGTATAGTGGGAGAATATAGGAGAATATTCATTCTCCTCCTCAACATTTATTAGGAGCTCAAGGAGCATTATGGCTTTATAGTAATCACCTGAAAAAAAAAGGTTTATTTAAAAATTATTGACATTTAATTGATTCAAAGAGAAAATGATTGTGGTGAAAATACTTAACCTGAGATATAACCTTTAAACAAAATGTCAAGTACACAATACCCTTATGACTGACTATAGATTCAATGATACACTAGAGATTCTAGAACTTATTCCAACTGCAAAATGAAAACCTTCTTTCCACTGATTACTATTTTTCTATTCTCCCCATCATACAGATCTTAAAAACACCACTCCACTCCTAAATTTTACAAATTTGGTTACATTAGATACTATATACATGTTTTTATTTATAACATTTTATATATATATAAATATTCTTTAAGGTTGTGTAATATCCCGTTGTATCTAATAAGCGTGTCTTCACATAGGAACAACACAAGTTTTGTTTATATCTATGTAATGGTCATATAATTGTCCATATTTCCCTCTTTCAACACTAGGGACTCATGGGTCTTTACACTAGAATTTACTTTGTCGAGTTAGACATAGGACTTGAATATCTGCTTCTATTAAAAAAAAATCAGGGCGTCGAAAAACGTTTACCCCCTTCTTACACTCCTCCCACGAACTCTCAAAACCAAATAGGCTGCACTTGTATTTGTATTCCAGGACCTTCCCTCTGAGACCCCAGAGCAAGAGGCAAGCCAGATGCAGGTCGTGGAGAAGTGCTCCGTGCTTGGGCAGCCAGGGGGACACTCAAGGAGGGCCGGACTGGACAAGAGGGTTATTTCTGGAATTGTGATAAAGTGGTGTTCCGAGAGACTCACCACAAGGGGGGGGGAGAGGAGAGGAGAGAGGAGGGGGAGAAGGAGATGAGAAAGGGGACGAAGAGAAGGGGAGGAGGAGGAGAAGGAGGAGGGGGAAGAGAAGGAGGGAGGAGGAGGGAGGAGGAGGAGAAGGGGGAGGAGAGAAGGGGAGGAGGAGAAGGAGGAGGGGGGAAGAGAAGGAGAAGAAGGGGGGAGGAAGAGGGGGAAGAAGGAGGAGGAGGTGGTGGCAAGGCAAAGAAACACTTCACTGGCTTCTCTGCAATGTTGTGGGGAAATACTAAAGAATGTGTGAGTGCTGAGAAGGAGGGACCCGACGAGTAAGAACCCTCGGTCAGGGTCCACTCATGCCGTGGCTTGTGGTGTAGAAGGAAGACCAGACAGGGGCTTCTACCTGCAGCTGCCTCCCTGGTTTGATCTCCCAGATCGCAGCTACATGGGGGGCACCATTGCTGAATGTGTGGGGGTGCGCAGACCTGCTCGTCACACTGTCCACTGCCTGGGGGGCCACTGGTTGTTGCAGAGTTCCCTTGTGTGTTGCCAGGTCTCTGTGTACGCGCCAGGCTCTGGTCTCTTCGTTAACCATGCCCACAGGTCCTGGCGTCCTGTAAGGACCTTCCTGCCGCTGTGCTGAGTTCTTCTTGGTTACTTATGCCGAGGTAAGGAAGTCTCAACACCCCTGTTTAGGAATCCAGGACAAACCTCACGGTGAGGTTGACATTTTTTTGGGGGGAGGTCACACCTGGCGATGCACAGGGGTTACTCCTGGCTTTGCACTCAGGAATTACTCCTGACGGTGCTCAGGGGACCATGTGGGATGCTGGAATTCGAACCTGGGTCAGCTGCGTGCAAGGCAAAGCCCTACCAGCTGTGTTGTCGCTCCAGCCCTTGAGCTTGACATTCTGCTGGACCTTCCAGTTCTCTCCTGAATATCCACAGACGACAACAACCCCCAATTTTCAGAGAGTGGCTTGTCAATGAGAAGCAGAATTTCCACCCAAATGCTTCAGGGATCAGAAATGAAAGCGTCAGGCGAAAGCATCGGCCCTCCACATCCTCTTTCTTTGAGAAGAAACAAATTATTCCCTGAATAACTCCCTGAATTGAATCCCTCTTAGCTTGGTTCTTCCAGGTCTTGAAAAGTTTGGAGAGGCCAGAACTTAGTGGGTCATTGATCGTATTGGCTTTTCAAACAAGCAAAACCATTGGGAGTTTATATGAAGGTATTCGAAAACCAGCTGAGGTTTTTCTCTTTACGTGTCCTTCTTCCCGAATGCATTAAAGAGCCATGTGACCCTTGGGCTGGCTCTGCTCCTGTCACATGACCTACATGTTGGCAAACACCAGGCAAGGGCTTATATCTTAGAGCATCAATAATTGAATGGAGAGGACCCTCTAAGAACTTTGGAGATGCCCATTACACCCCACTTAGGATGCGAGAGGGACCGGACCTTTTCCTGGGCTCTACTCTGAGGTGTGGGTGGTCCGCAGTCTCTGCAAAATCAGCTGCTGGATCCAAATCCCGGCTCCTCTCCTAACTAGCTGCGTGCCCCTTGCAAAGTCACCAAAACACTGAGTCTCGGGACTTAGGGATGTTTGTTTTTTTCACCTTCACCAACACCATGGGGATGTTGAAGATACTTCTCTATTACTATAAATGACCCGCTTAGGTCAGAATCCAGCCTATTATGTGGATCATTCTGGAGGTTAGCAATCACGAACTTCCATTATCCACCAGCCAGGCTTCTATTGCTTGGATAATATTCTTCAGAAGAACAGATACCAATGAGCATATGGGCTCCTTAAATCTCTTTATTTCTTTTATTTCCCCCTGCTAACTAGCCGGAATGGGTCTCTACTACTCTTCCACCCTTTGGAGGAATCATTTCCTCTTCTAGCTTCTGGTCATCTTTACTTGGCTTTCTTGGCCTCTCTGTTTAATTCCTTATCATTTTCCTTGTCATCCTTTTCTGGAGAACAAAATCCAGTACCTTGTAGGCACCAATTCAAAATCGTTGCTGAAGAAACAGTAAGTTAGAGAATGAACATCCAATTTCCAAATGTTCTTCAGAATCCAAGATTGAAAACCAAAGTACTACCATGCCCTAGAGCAGATTTTTAACCTGAAGGACCACAGGGGAAGAGATAAAAGGTCACTACAAAATTAGAATTGAAGAATAAGGAGACCGCTTTAGTGAGGAGGGGTAGGGCTGAATGGCAGGGGGATGTGTGCCCAACTCCCATGTACTGCCTGACCCCAGTCACCACAGTTTATCATGGAGGAGCCACCCACAGTCCCTCTGACTAAGGTAAGGACAGTCAAAGGTCTCCCTGGCGGCTCTGTAGCAAGGTTCCAAGCAGCACTGCTGTGGAACGGTATCCTCACAAATCACCAAAATGTGAGAGAAGCCGGACAGTGGAAAAATTCACCCTCCGTTCCCAACCCCCTTCCCAAAGCCGGCCGCTAACAATGCCCACGGAGTCAAGTGACCGAGCTGCTCCATCTAGGAAATGAAGTTCTAAAAATAAGCAATTCTTATAACAAATTAATGAGTAAATCTTTGTCACTAAAAATATGCCAGAGTCCGAACACAGGGAAAAAATGTAGTTAAAGCTACAGATGATCTGAACTAGAAGATATTTTGAAGGACGACAGCAACGCTCTTGTCTTAGAGATCTGGAAACGACAGTCCAGGGATATTAGGTGACCTGCCAAGGTCATCCACTAGCTGGGTGGCAGCACAGACCTGATTGGCTCTAGGGAATGGATTCACCTGCGTGGGGGACCAAACTATTGTTAGTGGCACCAAACTATTGAAGTGCTGCTTGAGGCATGAAATAGGCAGAGCGGAGAAAGTAAGCAGAGAAGACGGGGTAGGTACTCGTGTCCCTGCTGGTCACAAAGATTCCGTGAAAGCTGAGTCCAGATTAGAAAAGTAACAGGAAGAGGAAATGGGGCAACAAACTTCTCAGCAAATCTCTTCCAGGAGCAAATGGAGGTTCCAGAAATAAGATGCAAAGACCAAATGGCTTTTTCATGTTCTGCAAACTGCTTGAGCTTTCCTTCACGAAGAAGAATGCGAGTACTCATCTATTATTGAGCATGTTTCAAAAGCATTTAGGAAGGGCACCCGGAGATAGACAGGCAGCTACAATGCCAGTCCCAGGAGCACTGTGCTTGCTAAGGAACAGAGGACCCATTCTGGGACATCGCAGGAGCCACACGGCAGGTGTCCTGACCATTTCCAAAGCAGCTGTGGGCACCCTTGTCCCTATAGTTTACCAGGAAGTGAGGGATGCAGGGATGCTGGGCGAATGGCATACTGATTCACTGTCAACAAGGGCTGGACCATGTTCATGACCTTGAAGTCTGTGTGAGTGCACAGGGAGCAGGAATTTTGTAACATGCGTACACACACATTTCTGAATAGCATGGTGATGTACAGCACTAAAAACTGATAAAGAGAATGAAGTCATTGGTATTAGGTAGTTAATGATAAATTTTATACATCACTAAGTGCTTCCTAGTCTCGTGATTTGTTTGCCATATCATTGATAATACACTGTTAAAGGAAAATATAGATTCTATGACAAGACAGTATCCTGTGATCCCAGTTTTATAAAGCATGTGCTTGTATTTGTAAAGCATTTTTGCAATATATACGAGAACAGAGGGAGATAGAGTATAATGTTGGGCAGTAAAAGAAATTCTCCCTGAGTGCAGGAACTTGAGGTTCATTTTAATTTTTTCATGCCTTTTTTTCTGGTTCATTAACTATTCCATAATGAACAATGACTACACACTGGTGATCAGATCACAGATAGAAAATTTTGTGATAGTCAAGAGAGGGTTCTTATTCAGAGGGGGATTACTCACTCCAATGCTTTTGAGAAAGAAACCCAGACCCTCATCACATTGTGTAGACACTGAAAACTGGGTTTTGAGACCATTCACCCCTTTCAGATCAGATGCTTGTTTCATCTTTTACACAACAAACAGTTGTTTTATTTAAAAAATAAAAGCAGAGGTGACAGTCTTTGGAGTTCAGTGTATGGGTCCTACAGCCATCTTCTTCCCTCTCTGTGTCCGTGTGATTCTGTTGAAAGAGAATATTTCTTGACAAGAGAATGTCTTGTTTGTTTGGTTTTGTTTTATTTTTGGGGTCACACCCGGCGATGCTCAGGGATTACTCCTGGCTCTGCACTCAGAAATTACTCCTGGCAGTGCTCGGGGGACCATATGGGATGCTGGGAATCGAACCCGGGTCGGCCACGTGCAAGGCAAACACCCTACCCGCTGTGCTATCGCTCCAGCCCCAACAAGAGAATGTCTTCTGTCCCTTTATTTACTCTCCACTCCTAGTCCTTCACCAAGAAGTGCTTAGTATCCGTTAGCTGAACTGGACTCCAATTGCCTCGTGGAAGGGGTAACACTGGCTACAGAAAACAGAAACAATTCCTTGTCCCAGTGCACGGTGCTTTGGCATGGAGAACAAAGCCCATGGACATGAAAATAAATGCTGAGCTCTGGAGAGAAGAAAATGCTGTGTAATTTGTATGATTCAGGAACTCCATTCTCAGATGGAGAAATTCTAAACTCTGGGCAGGCTGGCAGGAGTGTGAGACCCGTGTGTCCAGGGCAGAGAGACTGAACATTCCCCTATGGCATTGTATAGGAGACTACAGTCATCACCGCTTTCTTCACAGACACGCCTCTCCTTTGTTCAAAAATCTCCAAACCTTGGACTGGAGCAATAGCACAGTGGGTAGGGCATTTCCCTTGCATGCGGCAGACCTGGGTTTGATTCCCAGCATTCCATATGGTCCCCTGAGCACGCCAGGAGTAATTCCTGAGTGCAGAGCCAGTTGTAACCCCCGTGCATCGTCAGGTGTGCCCCCCCCAAAAAAAAGCAAAAAAAAAACCCTCCAAATCTCATCTGAGTGTAGCTTTCCTCCTCCTTGACAACTTTGACCTCTGGTTTTCTCGACTCTCCTCTCTCTCTCTCTCCTCTCTGCCTCTCTTCTTTCTCCTTCTCTCACTTTCTCGCCTGCCTTTCTTCTCTTTTTTATACCCCTCCCTCTTCCCTATATTTTCCCTCTGTCTCTCCATTTTCTTCCCCTCCCTCTCCCCTCTCCTCTCTACCCCTCTCCCCTCTCTTCTCTTTTCTCCCCCCTCCCCTCTCCCTGTCCCTCTGATCAACAGGACCAAAGTCATCTTCCCCTCTCTCCACAGGGACTGTCACTCTCTCTTTCACTGCTACCTATTCTCTATTCTTAAGACCCAACTTTAGTGTCACCTTCATTTCTAATTTCAGTTTTTCTTCTTCCACATTTCTTTCATGTCCATAACCCCTCCTCCTCTTTCCTGGTCTCCTAGAGGAGTTTTTCCCCTGTGAACCCTTCCTTTTGTTACCAGGTAAATGGTCTTGGATTTCTTAAGTTCCCATGAAAGCCAATACTTGTTGCCTTTCCAGGATGTTTCTCCACTTAGGATTATTTGTTCCTTTGTGAAGAAATAAAGGGCAATTCATACCCTAAAACCTTTAAAAGCACTAAAGGTGCATTTTTAAAATTTCACTGTTTCACAAACAGGAAGCCCTTTAGACATTTTCCCAGGGGAATTTGGGGGGGGGGGAGGGTCTCAGGACAATATAGAACTGATTGACCCACATCCCAGTGTTTTCTGAGACAGCTTTCAGGATTCTCATCTGCCCCCTAGAGTTCAAAGGTGAACTGCAGTCAGCTATCAAAACAAAACAAAACAAAAAAAACCAAGGTCTATTCCATAAATAACACCTTCAACCCAAACATACCTATCTTCAAGATAAAAGTCTAACACTGCAAGCAAGGAATAATTCTATGTTCCTGAACTCATCCCTATGC
Organism: Sorex araneus; assembly: GCF_027595985.1. NCBI lineage: Eukaryota > Metazoa > Chordata > Mammalia > Eulipotyphla > Soricidae > Sorex > Sorex araneus. The sequence continues at coordinate 54,301,973 of NC_073311.1, forward strand.
CGGGAGTCATGAGCTCCAATGTCTACAGAAACCAGGCAGAACATTAATACATGAAACAGGCCCCTGGGGGTGGGTTCCCACCGGGATCAGCAGCATGTCAGTCCTGTGTTTCAAACTCCAAAATTTCAGAAATTCCAGAAATCTGAAATTCTCAGGGGATCTATTTTCAATTCCTGGAACTCAATGTAACCCTAAATACTATTACCCATGGACGATACAGAACACACCTATGATTCCAATGATATCTGCGGAGGGTGAGTTCAAAACTCTTCCTCCTAGATTGTCTCACAGCCCTGCAGAGTCACGTTGCAATCTCTAGGATTAGGCAGAGACAAGTGAGTAGGTGAACAGGTGTCTCCACTGCTGTAAAGGAAGGACGGTCTCACCGAGAGGAGCAGGGTAGGGCAGGAGTCTTAACAAAGAGGAGCTCTTAAGAAGCAATGAAGGTCAATGCTTCTCGATTCTTTGGAGGGGGGTAATCCAACATTAATATCGGAATGTTTATAGCCCGACGTATCAAATTATAATAATTCATATCCCAACTCCCTAAACCTGGTGGTATGTTTTTCTAAAGGAAGATTAACGGATCCATTTTTGCCCTGTGCTATGGAATAAGTATATCTGCAGCCTAAACACAATATCTGAAATTTCAACAGAGGACCTATGGGCATAATTTGAAAAGTTTTACTCTAAGTTGCAATTAAATTTCTAACAACAGCTGTTGGACATGCATTTAAATCATTTAACTGGAGACTTATTTAAAGTAATAAAGTCATTACCCAAAGCCCTTTTTTGGGGGGATGACCTCATGTGATTGAGAATCATTGTACCTAATCTTCCCAACTGAAAATTAACAGGACATGGTCCAGAGATATAATAAGGGGAGGGAGGAAAGAGGCTTGCCTTATGTGCGGTCAACCCTGGCTTAATCCCCAGTACCACATATAGGCCTTCTGTGAATGATCCCTGAGCACAGAGGAATAAGCCCTGAGCAGATGAGTGTGGGTGCCAAACAAAGCAGCAACAGCAAAACTTCAAAGTATATGGTGTTATTCAAAATAATCACATGCACTTACTTGCCTGTATTCTCTGGCCTGTCTCACCAAGACAAATTCCTGGAGGGTAGGGAACTTATTGGTCTTATTTCATGCCCCAAATCATACCGTAGTCGGGGCCTAGGAGATATTTGCAGAGTGAACAAACCAGAACAAGGTTTGTCTTTTAGAGAGAGGAAAACAAGCCTGGACTCTTTTTTTTTTCTTTGATGGGCTTTGCGCTCTGTCCTTCACTTTATGGAGGGATAAAGATTCCATTCTATTTCAAAGTTAATAGCTGGAAAGTGAAATGAGAGCAGAGAACAATGAGAACGGTGAGGGCGGTCTGAACCACCCATTAAACAGACTCCTGCCCGTGAAAAGACGCGCCTGGGAAAGAGCAGCCTTGGCTTTTCGAGGTCACATCAGATCACCAGCCTCATCCCTAAGACTGGGACCAGCACCTGAGAATCTGCATTTCAAGTCCATTCCCAGAGATTTCTGATGGCCCAGGGCCCACACTTTGAGAAGCACAGGTGTGAACTAAGAATCACCCTTTGGATTCTTCCCCCGCCCTTTCTTCACAGTCCTCTTTAAGCTGACACCTGGGACTTGATTGTATTTGATTAATTTTGTTGTTGTTGTTGTGGGGTTATAGCTGGCAGTGCTCAGAGATTACTCCTGGCGCTGTGCTCAAGGGTCAATCCTCGTGGTGCTCAGGGGCTGCTATGCAATGCTGGGGATGGAACCAGGGTCAGCCCCATGCATGCATGGCTCCAACCCATGTACTATCTGTCAGCCTCCACCTGGGATTTTAAAGTCCTCTGTCTTGCAGACGGAGCCTTTCAAAGCTGTGGCTAATCTACCAGCTGGACAGTAAGGAGGCCACAGAAGGGAAGGCTGAGAAGCAACCACAAAGTGGTGAGGGGCAGCAGCGAAGAGCCAAGCTCATGGATCAGAGGGTACAAGGTCACCCTGCAGGGTTTACTGAACTGGCAGGCTGCTACCAGGTGGTTACTGCAGAGTCCCTGATGTGCTAAATCTGAGAAGGTTTTCCATGTACCCTGCCAGTGATGGGTTCAGAACGGACTGCTGTGCTGTGTCACTGTGTCACAGGCTTAGCTTGTATTTACATCAAGAAGACTCCAGTTGCAAAATCCCAGTGTAAAAGCAATCCTTTAGGAATAAAGGGGCGGGGCGGGGGAGTTTATTCACTGCCAACTGATCAGCAAGCATGGCAAAGACTCCATTTTCTGTTTTCTTTTTAGTGACTAAAACCAAAACCCAAATCTCTCTCTCTCTTTCTCTCCTCTCTCTCTCCTCTCACTCTTTCTCTCCTCTCTCTCCTCTCTCTCCTCTCTCTCTCCTCTCTCTCTCCCCTCTCACTCTTTCTCTCCTCTCTCTCTCCTCTCTCTCTTCTCTCTCTCTCTCTCTCACTCTTTCCTTTTGGATCCTCAAAACCTCGTGACCCGGTATGCCTCTGGTTGCCCCTGGTCCTGCTGGTCTCCAGAAGCATCACATGACTAAGCCTGAGCATTAAGTCCCCATGGTTGAGCACTGATGGGAGTGACCCCAGGGACTCTGAATATTGGGTGGGAGGCCCTCTCCCCTTCAACTTTTCCCCACTCATAGAAATTATAAGTCTTGGGGGCTGGAGTGATAGCATAGCGCGTAGGGCGTTTGCCTTGCGTGCGGCTGACCTGGGTTCGAATCCCAGCACCCCATATGGTCTCCTGAGCACCGCCAGGAGTAATTCCTGAGTGCATGAGCCAGGAGTAACCCCTGTGCAATGCTGGGTGTGACCCAAAAAGCAAAAAAAAAAAGAAATTATGAGTCTTAAGCTACAGTGTAAGGCAAACGTTACTCTCCACATTTTAGCAACAACAACAAGGCACAGCAGGTGGAACCATTTCTGTTTCCACATCACTGCAGAATCTCCATCTCAGGATGTGGTTTGGCTGGTGGACGTCTCAGGACAAGTGCAATGAAGCAAGGTTCTGGGGAGTGCTCGTGGGGTGGGACCAGAAACCAAGGCACGTGGCACAAAACCACCCAAGGTGTAGGAGGTGCAGCTGGCATGGGGCTAAATGCAGGAGGAAAGGAGCAGAGAACAGGGCAAGGACTGGGACCAAACGCCAGGGAGCTGACAGGGGGGCTCCCGGCTCTCTGGGAAGCATCAGCCAAAATTACCCATTCAGGTACCACTTGGACCATCTTTGCTACTACGCTATTTTACCTTACTCTATGAAATAAACTTCCTTTTAGTTAAAAAAATTAATTCTTCTTTCCAACAATGACTGATGACTGTCCATATATGACAAAGACAGGACTCCACAAATAAATAGATGCTCATTTAAATAAAAAGCCTCACCCTTCTTCACTGAGTTCCCATAACACAGTGAGTAAGACTCCCCCGCCCCACCCCCCGCAACTCCTCCCGAAGATCGGGATGGGGGGGACATGGAGGGAGCCCAGATCAGGGTCCTGTCCCTTCACTTCGGCGCTTCCTTCCCTTCTCCTCCGTCTGCATTTCTCTTAATGAAACTCCTTCATGCAGTTCTCAATTGAATCCACAAACTCCTGTCTCGGAGCCAGCCGAGCTCCTGAGAAATTGGGCGCGCCGTGTTTTATGTAAGGCAAAGTTAAAATGTCATGTCACTCTCCCACGAAGCCCAGAGAACTGTTTTGTAGGTCAGTTATTTTCGCTGCGCCTCGGTGTCGCGGCGCCTTCAGCAGACGTCTGATCAATGGGGCTGCGGGCTGGGCGCTGCTCGCTGCTCGCTGCTCGCTGCTCGCTGCTCGCCCGTGTTCCAGAAGCGCTTTGAAGGCCGAGAGCCCTCGGTTAGGCCAGACCCGCTGGGCGGCTGGGACGGGGCCAGCTGTTTCTGCGGGCAGTAGGGCCCCGCTGGAGGGAGGTCACAGCTGGAGAGACACGCGGCCCGGGGGTGGCACGCGTGCGTGCTGCGGAGGGGTAGCCAGAAGCCTCCTGGTGACTGCTGCCTCGTCCTTGCCTCCCCGCCTCCCTCCTTCTTTCATTTTTGGTTAATCTCAGGGAAAGGCCGCACTGAACAGCCAGTTTACTGCTGCTCCCTGTCCCCTGAAGGCCATTTCTTACCAGTGGGTGATAAAGCGCTTACAGGCCTGAGCTCACAGATCCTACAGTGTCCTCGGGCCCGCCCGGCACCTGCCTGCGGCCGACCCTTGAGTCAGAGGCTCTCAGACTCTGGGTGCAGGCAAAGGGCACGTGGATTTAAGTGGGGCCAGAATGACATCCATGCCCACCTCGGAATCACCTGTCCAATCAGCTCATCACGCTTAGCCTCGCTTGGCTTATGCTTGTAACAAATTCTCTTTTATTTTCTTAAAGGGGGGGTTATTTTAATCGCCATGAATTAAAGAGTCATAAGGTTATTCACTATTAAGATTCAGACCTACAATATTCTAACAGCCATCCCTTCACCAGTGTCCACTTCTCTCTATCAAAGTTCTCAGTTTCCCACCCGCCCCCCAATCTATCTCTGTGGCAGGCACTTCCCCCAACACACACACACACACACACACACACACACACACACACACACACACACACACACATACTGTCCTAGTATTCCTTTTCCTATTTATGCCCCCTGTACTTCAATCCAGCGGCAAGTTTCCTATCATATAAGAAAAGTTTATAGTGTACCTGGGCATAAAAACAAGACCATTTATGACCTGGGAATCAGATATTTTATATCTTCAATCTACTCATAAGTACATCTTCCCAAGACCATCAGTTCCTCCCCTTCCCACCATCATTCCAGAAATGTTGCTCTAGAAACTCTATCTTTTCTAGCTCTTGGAAAGGGTGTACTTTCCCTTCCAAGAGTCCAGGACAAGAATGCTGGCAACTCAGCACTTTAAATATCCACCTGGGATTCTGCCACAAGAGGTCATTCCTTTGCAGCCTGCTCCCTTCCTTGGCGGTGAAGGAACAGAACCCTGGTCAGGTTTCCTGGGCACAGGCCTGAGGTGTTTTTAGAAGTCATCCAACACAAAACCCTTGGGGAGGAAAAGTGGGAAAGCGTTTAAATGGGAAGTTGGGTATGAACAGGAAGTGTTTCCACATCCTCCACTTCCAACCAGAAAACAGAGCAACCATGAATGGTCTTTCCCCTAAGGTCAACGAATTGCTCCCAAAGAGAGTGCCTTCTCCATAGGAGTGAGAGAGAGAGAGAGAGAGAGAGAGAGAGAGAGAGAGAGAGAGAGAGAGAGAGAGAGAGAGAGAATGACCTTTTCAGACCCATAGCTTCATCTCATGAGCTTGGTTCTGACTGGTTTTGCCCTTAAACCTTTAGGTTGCTGATATGACAGGAAGGCCTGGAGGTCCTTTCTGGGGATCAGAGCCCTCCTGGAACCCTATTCCCAGAGGAAGAGGGAAAGGAAAGCAGCTGGAAGCTCACAGGCCTAATCATATTCCCTATCTTTCTCTCTCCATCACTCTCTCTCTGTCTCTCTCTCTCTGTCTCTCTCTCTCTCACACACACACACACACACACATTTTCTTCCTCACTCTGACAAATGAAAATAGTCCTCAAATGATAAACTGAAGTAATTCTCTGAATAATAAAATCACCCTAAATAATCTGAGTTCTACGGGTGCTATGGGGGACTTGATTCTTTTTTTTTAATTATTATTATTAACTGTTTATTTCAAAGACAATTTTCTTAATTGGCCTATACTTCCTTTCAGAGTTTCTAACTACAGATTGATTAGCCCAATTAATATGCCAAGGTCAGGCCTTCTGTGCGTGTACATGAATTGCTTTTACCTTGGTTCCTGGCAGCTCTGAGAGATCCTGTGTGGACTTGAACAAATCTATTAGCACAGGAGGAAAGACAAAACAGAACATCTCCTAGTGTTAGGTCATTTGAGAGGCCTCCTTATAGAGGAAAGACATTCAGATATTATAGCTTAAATGTCACGCTTTAGATTTTCACTAAAATCAATAGGCTGCTGATGGATGCCTGAATCAGTTTGTTTGGTAGGGGGAAAAAAGCATAAAGGAATGAAAAGATTAGTACCCTGATCTAGAAGGCTAATCAATCAGCCGGAGGCTTCTGTCAGATTGGATATGTGAATTTTCTAGATGCTGCCCCCAGTGGTGAAAGGGGGGAATCACTCTCCTTCTTCCTGGGTAACTTGCAGTATAGAAACAGTACTTAGAAGATGGTGGAACGCTGAGCAGGACCCACTGTTTCATGGGACAGAGGTCTGAATTTTACAAGTCTCCAATTCTTAAAACAATAGCCCCAGTAGGACAAGAAATGCAAACAGAGGTAGAGTACATGCCACCCCCATTTTCTGTATGCTATGACTACAAAGAAATGTGCTGAAGTTTATATAGGTATATCTAAATATGCCACATAAGTACATGTTTATACCCATACCACTCTTTACACCATCTACATGCTCAAGGCTGCAAACTCTACCCCTTACCTCCCACCCATCTCTTCCTACCCCTCACCTAATGACCACTTTCTTTTTTTCCCCTGACAGCCAACAACACTGCAAACATGAGATCCAGACTACAACAGATGAAATCATGTCACCTGTTAAGGAGGGAGGCTGGGGTTGGGAGGGAACCTGGGGACATTGTTGGAGGGAATTCAACACTGGTGGTGGGATTGGTGCTAGCATATTGTAATCCTGAAACCAAACTAGGAATCACTGTAAATTACAGTGACTTCATATTTAATTGTGTTTGTTTATTTTGGTTGTAGTACTTAATTTTGTTTGTTTGAATACACCTGGAGTGCTCAGGGCTTGCTCCTGATTCTGTGCTCAAGGATCACTTTTGGTGGGCTTAGAGGACCATATGGGAAGCTAGAAATCAAACCTGGGTTGGCTGCGTGCAAAGCAAATGCTCTACCCACTGTACTATCACTCTGGTCCCTAATACAAAAAATTTTAAAGAAATACTCTGATACACAGAGTTAGAGGTCAGCACAGTTGATCAGAAGACCAAAAAGAAAAATCTTCTGCAGCTCTTTGCAGACCAGGAATCATAAAAGAAAGCCTGCTGCACCAACTGTCCAAGCGTCCACAGCTTGTTAGCAAATTAGTATAATTGAGCAAATCTCCAATAAGGCTGCCATTTTAATTTTCATTTGGATCTTAGCCTGCTGAGCATCTCAAGTCTAGAAGCTGCTGTTTTTACTGTTCGAGAACTTAATGTTCAAAAAGGTGAACAAATCATGTTACCTTGGAAAGCAATTTATGGCATTGAAATTTCTCTATGAAAAGTTTGAAATGATGCTCATAGGACTATCAGTCTCCATTTAACACATATAAATGTCTCAGAATGAGGGTCTAGGTTAAAGAAGGGTGATGGATCATTACAATGATATATTGGACAGTTACTAGGTTTCATGCCTTGGGGTAATATTAATAATCTATGAACATGCCCTAAAAAAAGTAGATCACAAACTGTATACATTGTATTCCAATTCTATGGTATATCACAATTTGCAATGTGTCAGAACATTGCATATTTACAAACATATTTACAATATATGTAGAAAAAAGAACCAGAAAGAAATAAAACAAATGTCAATACTCTTTGTGTGTATGTGTATAGGTTGATCTTATTTTATTCCCCAAATCCCTATTGGACAATAAACTGATACCTTCTACAATAAAAAAGTCATCGATATCATTTTTACATAGTTGCAATCACACCAAGTCCTCTACCCTTGATACCGCCCACTTCTCCAATACCACAACTAGAAAGATATTATAATCTAGGAATTAGAAAGACAGCTGAACAGACACAGTAGGCAACCACAGATAACTGCCATGAAATAAAAATTCTCAATAAAAATTTTAACAAGATGGATAAAAGCTGTTCTTTGGCTTTGGGAACAGTTTGTCTTTCTCATGTTTCCCGGAGCCAAGGTTAAGCCAGCTCTGGGATCACCAGCTCTGCTTTCTCTCCCTACCATCACAGACAGGTATTTCAAAAAGAAAATCAAGATCATCGTGTTTCTTCACCCTTTACATTTGGTTGCTGTGAATGAACACCTGAAGACAACTAGTCCTTCTGAAATGATGTCAAGTCCCCAGTACATCAGCTCCTCCCCTTGAATTATTATTTCACAAATGTGCATGGGGGTAGCAGCTTAACCCTTCAGACTGAAACTAATGGTGGCGTCCAGACTCCTTCCCAAGACTGGCCCCAGGATCTCTTTCTAGGACCCCAGAAAACAGTATAGGCAAAGAGAGCAGGCCATGGCTTTTAGAATTCAACGAGAAGGAACGCTTGGATGTGAATCACTTGACAACCCAAAATACATAATCCAATCTTTTACACTGCAATCAATTGTCATTATGTCACACACACAGATATCATTCCTGACATTGCTCAGGGGGCCATATGTGGTGCCAGGGATTAAATCCAGGTCTGCTACTTGCGAATCAAGAGCCCTACCCATTGTGCTACTGATCCAGCCCCTACACTTTTCTCTTAGCAATGTGCTCCCAACCCTCAACTACAAGAAAACTGGCAGCATTTATTTGGTGGGGTAATACTTGGCTCATAATGCTCGTCAAGTCTTTCGGGGGATGAGGGAAGAAAAGAGCTGAAGGATGGAAAAGGATAAAGGAAAGGAAGATCCCATGGAAAAGAAGTGGGAGGAGACGGGAGGGAAAGAAAAAGAGGGGTTCGAAAGAGGGAAAATATGGAAGAAAAACTCAAAGTCCTGGGATTCATGCACTGCTGTTTGGACAAGACCATCCACTACAGAGAAATAAGAACATAGCCCATTTTTCACATTTCCAAAGTCATCGCTTCATGCTAACAGTTCTGGTACTCAACAATTCTCTCTATTAAGAAACTCTCCCTGTAGCTAATATAAATCCTCCCCGCTTGATCTTAAGCCCACTTACTCTGGTTCTGTCTCAGAGGAGCAAGTGAACAGCTGATCCCAACACTTGGTACAATCATTCTTCAGACATTTAGAGAGAGTAAGTCATCACCTCATTGCCTTTTCTTCTTCCCCACAACGACCCCAATTCCCACAGCCTTTCTCCATGGATCCTGCCTCCTAATCCCTTAATCCAATGATGCATATGAGTACTCAGTTCAAAGTCGGTAAAAATAGCATGTTGTCACATGGCGGCACCAGCAGATCCAGAACAAACTCTCCCGACATGAGGGGCTTCTATTTTGTCTCCTCAGATGCCCTCGGAAGAGTCTGGAGAGAGCCAGGATGAGCTGGAGCTGGAGCACCATTTGTACAGGTGTACTGGGCCCATTAGCAAGCGCTGCCTGACCCACATGACCATGCCACGCAGCACTGGGCACAGACGCGCCATGCAAACCAAACCACTGCAGTGCCTGTTTCCACAAGCTGCTGGTCAGTCTACATGTGAGGGAATTTGTGTGTGTGTGTATGTGTGTGCATTTGTGTGTGCATGTGTGTTCATGAAGGGATTCAGAAGCTGTTTCATCAGTCAACAGTTTTCAATGTTACCTACAATAGCAGTAAATAATCTCCAATTTGTTCATTCCGGAATATGCTCACTCCTCCCGTGGGTGCTACCGGCAGAGAATACCCTCAGCCTGGAGCCAGTGCTCCTGGATTCAAGAACCCCACAGTTTCCCTAACTGTCTTCCTTATCCCCAGCCGCAGTGCCTGGTAAAACAGCCCATCTGAGCTACTGGTGGTGCTGCCAGGGCTCTTGGAACATCTCCCAGGATCTTGGTTACGTTTCTGTCTCCCATGGAGCCATCCATTGCTCGCCACAGAGTGTGGACCAAGAACTTTCACTTCTAGCACTTCTTTTCTGGAGGTTGTGGCTGGACTCTCTCAGTCCAACAAGTCCAAGGTGTTAACCTAGTCTTGGGCAGCCCCAAGAGTGATTCAAATGGGATGTTTTCATCGGAGGTAGAGCATTTTCTGGGTGGAAGCAGTGGAGAGCGTGTATACCTACACCTCCTGTCTCTTTGGGGAAGGGTCAAGCAGAAATGCCAACCCCATGCATTCTCCTGTCATTCTGACCCAGGCAGTATCTTTAAGGTCTGCTTACATCGTCAGCCCGAAAAAACGCACCGTCATCGTTTCTTGAAGTCATCACTCAGAACACACCCTCACCGCATTTCATTTTTATTATCCCCATTTTAGGAAGGACTAAATGGAAGCAGAGAGCAGTAGCAATGAAGCAAATCATGAGCGGCTCTGATAAAGACAAGTCTGAATGCTTTCTGGAACTGCTTCTCTGTGCCAAACTATTTTTACTGCAAGTTTGTGCAGCTGTCTGCCCTTTGAGAGAGACTCACTTCCCCATCTACCAACACTGCATACAGTGATTTCTTCTCTATCCCAGACCCTCTCCAACTTGCCATGACTGGTCTGCATACATGTCCCTGTATGCATGTATGAAAGGAACCCAAAGAGATCTTGGCTTTCCAGGGACAGAACTATGATCTTCCAACCGCTACGATATCCTAGACCTGACCTCCCCCAGGCCTGCCTCTTCATGATTACTTACATAAAACCCTATTAAAGTTTTCCAAAGCAGCTGCTGTTATTTTTTTAAGATTGAGTAAATATATGAAATGTGGATGTGCCGGGAGGACCTGCAGAGAAAACACACAAGACAAATGGGATCGATGATTGCTCTGTAGAGGGATCTGAGGGAACCAGAGATGACAGATGACAAAAGGATTTTTATGATTAGTTCCTCTCAGTCTCATTGGACTTTTTGTCACGTGCAACTATTACATTAAAATATTAAGCAATGTGGGGGCACCAATCGACATTTTTCTGAGCCCTGCTGTATTTCAATGAGTCTGAAGTGCTGTTTTTGCTACCAAATCTCTTTCATCATTATAACAGCCTGATGTCAAACCCTATTTTACAAGAGGGGAACAATCGCAGGGAACATCAGAGGCCTGGCTGGCTCTGCTGTTGCGCAGTCACATTAATGCAGTTGTGCCTGGCCTTTGCCCATTCCCTAAGCCACACTCGGTCCCATAGCCGACGCTGTTGTGACTTTCATCTCTCTGAAGGAACCACATGGATCAGACAGCAACTGGGAAAAGACTTCTCACAACCCTTAGGAGCACTGGCAGACCCATCCCGGGGTTCACTCCCACATCCTCATCAATCTCAGGTGAAGCTGTGTGCTGAGAAGTGTGGAGGCTTCTGGGCCCCCCTGAGAACTGCCCTTTGGGGTTCACCTTCCCTTCCAGTCAGGGTGCTCGCTCCCAAGTGGGGACTCACATTTAGTGAGCGAACGTTGGGCAGAAGTGAAATGGCAGGTTGATATCCAAAGTCTCCCAGGTTCTGAGAGCTGAGTTGCAGCTGGTTTCAAATGTCTCTCTGGCATGGTTGTTCTGAGCACGGGGCTCTGCTTAATAGTGAGGAATGTAAGGGTGAGTCGAGTCCCTGCACGCAGGAAGCTCCATGCTGCAGGGTTGGTGGGGGGGTGTGTGTGGCTTGGGGGACAATTAGCAAATCAGCAGCCCAAGAAGCAATGCGCCAGGTACACAGGCACGGGAGAGATGTACAGTAAACTTGCTCTGATGGCGTGACCGTGGCCACTTCAGCTCAGGTCCTCAGGGAAGGCCTTCTGAGGAGATGATATTTATCTAAATGACAAGAATGACAAATATGTCCCCAGGAGCTACTGTCCTGAAAAGCAAAGGCAGGTTCTTTTGGCGTGGTCCAGTTCTCGTCCAGTTACTACTCCCAGCCACCCTTTACTGATGATGTGATGTTCTAACACCTGAAGGGAGGACTGGAAAGGGTCCCTGAATCTTCTTCATGCCATCATTTTAGACCAGAGCAAATAAAGATCCAGGAATTGGAAAAAAAAAAAAGAGAGAGCAGAAAACAGAGTGAGTGGTTGGCACAGAACTTCCCATCAGTAACCGGAAGTGGAGTGTTCCAGCTTTTAGCCCTTGTCTCTTCTACAAAAGCCCTTCTACAAATTGGATGCTTTTCCTGTTCTGCTCCTGCATCCCTCTCTCCTCTCCAGGCTGCCTCTGAGAAGCCCACGACACATACTATCTCTCTTAGAGCACCCTTCTGGAGTGGTATTAGGAGCCTAGAGAATTCAAAAGGGCAGGGGTGGGAGGTGGGGGAAGGAAAGCTTTGTAGCCTCTGGGCAACCACATCCCATCCCAGACATGATCCTGAGCTGTGCTTGGTCCCTGACATCCCTCTCCTTCCGTAAGTCCAGAGAAGGGCTTTGGGGAGCTTCCAGACTCTGTGAACTCAGAGATCATTCCTAAACACTCTTTCCTGATCAGCCAAGTTGATAGGAAGCTGTTGGGAGTTCTGATCCTAACTCCTCTGAAACTGTTATACAAAATGAATCCTAGCTTCTTAAAACTGTGGGCCATAATCTCCTATGAGGTTACACTGTAACATTGTAGCACTGTCGTGGGATGTTCATCAATTTGCTTGCTTGAGCCGGCACCAGTAACATCTCCATTGTGAGACTTGTTACTGTTTTTGGCATATCAAATACGCCATGGATAGCCTGTCAGGCTCTGCCGTGTGGGCGCAATACTCTTGGTAGCTTGCCGGGCTCTCCAAGAGGAACAGAGGAATCGAACCCAGGTCGGCTGCGTGCAAGGCAATGAAGGCCCTACCCGCTGTGCTATGGTACTTGCATAGCTTTAAAAAGCTTTATTTCATTCATTTATTTATCTTATTTATTTTTTGGTTTGGGAGCCATACTGATAGTGCTCAGGGATTATTCCTGGTTCTGTGCTCAAGGATCACTTCTGGTGGGCTTGGGGACCATTTGGTGTGCTGGGAGTCAAAACTGGCTCAGCTGTCTGCAAAGCAAATGCCTTACCCACTGTACTATTGCTTAGCCCCAAAATATTCATTTAAAGAAAATTCCTTATGATTTCTTATTAAGTATTTGGTTTATATGCCTATTTCATATACCTATATGCTTAGGGTCATGTGAAAATTTCTGTGATAAAAGAGGTCACACGTGGAACAATTCAGGGAGTGCTTCTCTAAATAACAAACTCCCTACATTGAAATGTGTTCCCTGGAGGCAGGGGTAGAGCACATCCCTTGAACGTGTTTCCATTCACGCCACTGCAAGGCCCCCTCCAGTTCCTTTGGGTGTACCTTAATCCACACCCAGCCCTAGCACAACCATGATCTCCGAATCAATAATCAATACATAAATAAAATGTGACCTTTGGAATTCAACCTTAACAAATATTTTCTTCCCAGCCCCAAACAGCTATTGTATCAAGTGCAAAAGGGTTGGCTTGCATTCTTCATGACAGGATTGAGCGTTGCACAAAAGGATTCTCATTCATCCACAAACCTCCTGCCTCCTGTGGGGACACAACATAGAGACCTAGCTCCGCTCTCTGGAAACAGCATGCAAATGTCTCTAACTGCTGCAGATGTGGCAGATGTGGTCACAGAGGCGGCGGGGGAGGGGGGGCGGCAAGAAAGAGAGAATGGTTACATCCTGGTTAAAGGTAAGGAGGGGAGAGGAGAGCACTATTTTAACTAAGCTTGGATGGGAAGCTAGCTCTACAAATTGGGTAACCATCATAGGAAAGGAGGCATCAGCGATGCTGAATGCGACACAGTCTTGGGACAGGGGGGTGAGGCACCTGGTAGCTTCAGAGGAGACGGAACACAGAGTGGCAGAGAAGGCAGTCCTAGGAAGGTAGACCTGAGCTTCCAAAGCAAGAGGAGATAAAGGTTGGCATGATGCAACACGTCAAGGTGCTCTGAGCAGTTCTGGAGCTGAGAAAGCACTTCATTAGAACTGTGTCTGCAGAAGCTGGCTGCCAGGTCAAAGGTGGTCATCGGGGACAGGGCAGCCCAATTAAAAAGCCATTGTCTGCTTCCCAGATTACAGAAAAAGTCAGGAATAAATCTTAGCACCAGGGTGGAAGAAGACTGGATAAAAAAGGGAAGGCTCAGGGCTGGAGAAATAGTACAGTGGCTAAGGCACTTGCCTTGCCTGAGGCCAGCTGAAGTTTAATCCTATCTAGCCCCCTAAGTCAGCCAGGAGTCATTCCTGAGTGCAGAGCCGGGAGCAAGTCCTGAACACTGCCAGGTGTGGGCCATTTGGAAAGGTCTTGTTTTGGAAAGAGTGGACAGCAATGGACTTTGGCGTCTGGCCTCAGGAAGATACATCTACAGGAGTGATGGTCAGCAGTGTCCGGAAGGACCCTAGCGAGCTGCCCCCTCCTGGAGAGAGGAAGCAGGAGCTGAATGCATCAAAGCGACCCCATCCGGACACCTGATTCATGGGTGAGACCTGAGCATTAAGAAGTCCTTTCCCTGGGGCTGGAGTGATAGCACAGTGGGTAGGGCGTTTGCCTTGCACCCGGCCGACCCGGGTTCGATTCCCAGCATCCCATATGGTCCCCTGAGCACCACCAGGGGTAATTCCTGACTGCATGAACCAGGAATAACCCCTGTGCATTGCCAGATGTGACCCAAAAAGCAAAAAAAAAAAAAGAAGTCCTTTCCCAGAGACACAGGGATGGTAGGTACGAGGGTCCCAGAGAATGTCTTATTTATCCGTGAAGCAGAAGCAGAGCATCATGACGCGTGAGGAACAAGGACCCCAGGAACAAACATGTCTGGACAGCAGCTAACTCACTACGGGGAAGGACCTTCATGGAGGGTCCTTGAAGGCTTCAGACCAGGCTCAGAGCTTTCAGGGTCTAAGGAGCTACATGACACGTGGACCTTTCGGTTTGCAGGGTGGGGCTCTGGCATCTACCATCTCAGCGCCCCCGCCACACCAAGCCTCCAGGCCAGCATTATCTGTGGCAGGACAGTGAGTTTCAAAAAGTTTTGGAGGAGGGATGCAGGGATATGGTTCAGGGGCACAGCATGTGCCTCTGAGGTGTGATCCCTGCCGCTGCAAAATCATTTCTGTCCTGCCTCCATTCCCGCCTTCTCTTTCTGGACCTCTGTAGCTTGGTGTCCGCACTCGTAATAGCCTGTTCAGAAAAACTCTTCTCGGCCCACCGCTCCATGCAGTCTTCAAACTCATCCGAAACCAGTATTAAATCAACCTGTTTCACAGAATATGATTTTCATGAACACAAGGACCTGGGGGATAAGGGCGAGCTTCAACTGAATGAAATTTTCTTTGTCATTGCACACCTCTAGGGTTTCAAATGCTGACACGTTCTGGGACTCTCCCAGAACAGAAGGCACCTAGGCAGACCTTCCCCCACCTTCCCGATCCTCAGAACTGTTGTGAGAAAAGCATCTCAGGGGTCAATGACTTATGGCGCCGACCTGGAGAATCCACCAGATGGACATATACTCTCAGTGACATTCATATTTAAGGATCCAGGAATAATAATGTTAATAAATGGCGATCACTACTGAGAGCTTACTAGGAGACAGACACTCTTCTAAATCCTTTGCAGAGAGCACACCTAATCTCTGTCATATGCCTGTGATATTGGTTCTGTCGTGGCCCTCATTCCCATGTTACACAAAGGAAGCAGCGGCATGGCAGCAATTTGAGGTCTGACCAGACCAGCTCGTGAGCAGGTGAGCAGGGATGTGGGGTTTGGCACTAGAGGGGGCTGGAGAGGAACCCACAGAAATGAATTTCCAACCGCAGCCTTGCAGACATGGCCACTGAAGGGCAGATGGAGAAATCCTGAATGCTGCCAATGACGCTTCCAATCACAGCAAACCAACCCTTTCCTCTCAATCTCTGGGGTTCACAGACCTCCCCGACGTGCTGTGCAGGACACAGCTTCCAGATGGAACCATATCATTCATTTTCTCTGCAAACTATACGTGTATCTCCTTGCATTAAAAACCAAGTAGGGAGCATTTAGCACCAGGACGTATACACAGGCTGCATGCATCAAGAAAACTGTCCCTTTCAACCAAGGAGCAAGGAAGTGCAGATGCCCACTGGAGACATTAATCATCTCTCCCCTGTTCTCAAAGTACTGATCTCTAGCCTGCCTGCTTGGAGACCAAAACCAAGGAACCATTTTTCCTTTCAAGCATTACAATGACATGAGGATTGGCAAAGGCATGTCCTACCCGCTCCCACTTCCTCTCCTTGTTGAGGAGGATGATCACCAGCTTCGGATGCATCTGGTAGCCGTCTTCACTGAAGGACAGGTTCCTCCCCTCAAACGTGACATTGATCAGATACCTGCAAAGATCAAAGAACAGGAAAGTTACCAGCATGAAGAATGTCTGCCAAGAGCAGGAGAACGAGGCACACAGACAGGCTGACGGAGACAGACAGACAGACAGACAGGGAGACAAACGTCCTGATGATACCTGGTGCCTTCCATCTCCTGTCTGACTGGACCCTCAGAGTTTAAAGGTTCACAGATGGGGATTCATGTAAAATTGATAGAATCGTTCACCATGCAGGTGCTAGGTTGAGTTGACCTGACAGTGATGACGCTGAGCCTTTTGAGCATAAGTTTCCCATAACAAGGGCACAGGGGAAGGGGGGGAATAGAGAAAAGCGGAATACTGATCAAGAAACCTCCTATATCAGGCTCATAAGAGGCCATAATAAAATATCTCACGAGATAGGTACATAGTAAATGCTCAGTAAGGATTAACAGCTATTATTCAAAAAAGAAGGTGGATTCAAGGAAGGAGGTGGTGGAGATCAGGGAAAAAGACAGGAAGGGACCCAGGCACCTTTTAGCTGAGGGCAGTGTGTGCAGCGAAATCTCTCCCCTTCTGGTAAGACGCACACGCTTTGGCATCCTGCTGGAGCACAGAGCAGACAGCACAGACCAGCAGGCAAGCCTCGAGGGCCCGGGGCTGTCATAGCCCTGTACATGTGGTCAGAAACAGCCAAGGTGTGGGTCATAGGGAGGACCCCTGCATGAAGCAATCCATGCATAGGGGCAAACACAAGCAGAAACACTGGGCCAACTAGCACCAGACCGATGACACTGGCTTCCTTCTCAATACCTGTCCCCCCAACTCACCCCATTCCCCCTGCCGTCTGCTCCGAGCTGCCGGAGCTCTCTCATTGGAAATTCCCACTGGCATGCTCATTACAACTGCATTAGTGCAACTGTGCTGCTGGTAATTAATGTCCCTTTACCATAATGGCCCTAGGAGTCGATAATGATTAGCTCCGCACCCACATGACGTGCTGCGCCGGAGCCTGGAGCCTGGTGCTGCTGAAAAGAGCCAACGGGATATGTGGGCATTGCCAAGGGTGGGAGCGGAAGGCCTGGAAGGTGCAACCCGCTGGCTTCCTGGTACTCGGAGGGAGAGAAGGATGTGCCTACAGGCAGTTTGGCACAGCTTCTCATTCACTGAAGCCTCCAGACCCTTTCTGGTCCTTCCCACTAGCTTTTGGGTAAGTCATAGGTTGCTCCAATGGGCATCCCGCAGCATTTATAAAGATGTCTGAACCTTCACCTCCAGTTGCCTTTGTCACCTCTAGAGCTGCCTGGGCCATTTAAGCCGGCCATACACTGGTAACAGGTAGTTTCACTGAAGCAACCCTCAAAAAGTAGAGATCCCGGGGCTGGAGCGATAGCACAGAGGGTGGGGCGTTTGCCTTGCATGAGGCTGATCTGGGTTCGATTCCCAGCATCCCACATGGTCTTCTGAGCACTGCCAGGAGTAATTCCTCAGCGCAGAGCCAGGAGTAACCCCTGAGCATCACCAGGTGTGACCCAAAAAGAAAAAAAATAAAAGTGGTGATCCCTTAGAACTTCTAAATGGAAAGACATTCACGACGAGAGAGCAGCCATAGGTTCTTCAGCCCTTCCTGAATGCCCCCATGCAAAGTGTTTATCGCTGCACCCCCAGGCTCGGGATGGCCATCTCACTTCCCAGGGCAGTTTGTGTCTACGGAGAGCTGCAGTTGGTTGCTCTGTGACCCTCGATCTGATCAGCCACAATCTAATCTAAGCCTCCGCCTAGGAGAGCTCTGCCACAAATCAGGCCATTTATCATGTATCTCTTCGAAACTCCATTTTAATCTTGGAAGAAACCTTTAGCTCATTTAACTTGATAGATAAGCGAGCTAAAGCACAAAGAGGTCAAATTATTTGTCCAATGTCCCATAGCTAATTTGGAGCAGACATAACATTTCAAGCCACATTCCCCATTCCATGTTCTCTCTCCCACACCATCCTCCTTCTTAAAAACTTGTCAGGATGAACAACCCCAGCTCATGTTCTTATCATATATCAAAGCTTTGTCCTCCACCCCCCCATTTAAAAAAAATTATTAGTGAATCACCATGAGGTACAGTTACAAACTTACAAACTTTCGTGTTTGCATTTCAGTCATACAATGATCCTTTACCCATCCCTCCACCGGTGCCCATTCTCTTCCACCCATGTTCCCAGTGTCCCTCCACACCACTACCCCATCCCCCACCACCCCACCCCACCTCTGCAGCAGAACATTCCCTTTTGTTCTCTCTTCTTTTGGGTGTTGTGGTTTGCAATAGAGGTATTGAGTGGCCATCATGTTTGGTCTATAGTCTACTTTCTGCATGCATCTTTTAACCCGAATGTGTCCTCCCAATATCTTTTACTTGGTGTTCCCTTATCTATCTGAGCTGCCTTTTCCCCCAGCATGTGAGCCAGTTTCCAAGCCGTGGAGCAGACCTCCTGGTCCTAATCTCTACTACTCTTGGGTCTTAGTCTCCTATTCTGTTATTTTATATTCCACAGATGAGTGCAATCTTTCTATGTCTGTCCCTCTCTTTCTGACTCATTTCACTTAACATGATATTTTCCATGTTGATCCACTTATATGCAAATTTCATGACTTCATCTTTTCTAACAGCTGCATAGTATTCCTTTGTATAGATGTACCAAAATTTCTTTAACCAGTCATCTGTTCTCGGGTACTCGGGTTTTTTTCAGATTCTGGCTGTTGTAAACAGTGCTGCAATGAACATACAAGTGCAGATGTCATTTCTACTATACTTTTTTTTGCCTCTCCAGATATTCCCAGAAGTGGTATTGCTGGGTCAAATGCCCCACCCCCTTTTAGCCTAACACCATATCCTTGGCTGCACTCTAGACATTTCCAGAAAGGAAAAGTATTAACATTTGTAATTCAACTTGGACCCCTTCCTCCTGGTCTCTTCTATCTCTGCACGGTTCCCCCTTACTAGCCATGGGATTGTATGGGTTGCACATCAGAAAATAATATTCAGGTCCCCTGAATAACAACTTCCAAACTCCCACTAAAGTCCCAGACAATTTATTCTGGGATATACAACCACAAAAATGCAAAGCAAAATGTTTTAAACTAACAAAACCGCATTTAAGCACCCAATATAAGTACTAGGGATAAGACATTCTTACTCCAACTGGGTTCCTTCAAAGAATTTCTGAAAATCTCTTTTTGGAGAAAATGTATGAAGCATGCAAGAAATTTTGGAAGAAAGAAAAGGAGTGAAGGGGAAGGAGGAAGGAAGAAGGATAGAAAAATGTCTAAAGGAAAGGAGTGCTCACAAGCAAGGAGTGAGAGAGACGAGCAAAGACAGAGAAGAAGAGAGAGGCCGAAAGAAGGGAAGGAGGCAGTACAGAAAGAGGGAAGGAAATAATGAACTGCCTTAAGCACCCTCTTTTTCAGCAGACAAAACTGAGTGTTTTTGACATTGCTGATAACACTATTAAGACTACTGAACAGGAAGTGTTTGTTTCAGAAGACAGTTATAAAAGAGAAGCTCCAACAACGGTTTCGGAAGGCAGCAGCGTGAGGAATGGACACGAAGACGCGAGAGAGGAGCCCTTTAAAGGGGACAGCATGGAGTTGAGTTCATACTCTGAGAAATTCCAACTTTCAGAAAATAAACCACTCTCATGGGTAATAAAACTGCTCTATAAATTTCTCTAGTTATTCCTGCTCTAGACCCTTCTGATTTTCCCTATAAATTTTTCTCCTTCTGGAATGTTTGCTTTCTCCCAGCTCCACAGGTTCATTTTCTTCTAACCAGGCACTTCGCACATATTTTACAGGCATCAAAAAGAGTAATAAAATTTTATGACAATCTGCAAACTATTCTTCTCCAAAGTATCCTTTAATCATTCAGATCCTTAGCAACATACAGATTAATCATTCACATTGTGTTTCTCAGAACCATTCTTCCTGAGTGCCAACACTTAGTTCTCTGTGACGGGCTGAAAAATACACTGTGCTTTGAACTAGGACACGCTTTCTGGGCTGCAGATAGAAAACAGGAGCTAAGGGACTTGCCTTCTACGAGATTGATCCCAGTTCAATCCCGGCACTTCACGGTTCTCAGAACAAGGCTGGGAGTTTGAACCGAGCACAAAGCTAGGAGTCAGCCCTGGGCACTGCTGGGTATGACCAAATGCTTCCACCCATTTACCCCTTTCAACAATAAAACAAACTGATCTATTCGTCATTAAAGTGTGCGCACATCATGGGGTATATGGTCACTTCCAGGCATGTGATTTTGGCACCCAAGTCTCAATTTTCCCTCTGTAGAGCTGGAGTGATAGCACAGGGGGTAGGGGGTTTGCCTTGCACATGGCCAACCCGGGTTTGATTCCTCTGTCCCTCTCAGAGAGCCTGACAAGCTACCAAGAGTATCCCGCCTGCACGGCACAGCCTGGCAAGCTACCTGTGGCATATTTGGTATGCCAAAATCAGTAACAGCAAGCCTCACAATGGAGACATTAATGGTGCCTGCTTGAGCAAATCAATGAGCAATGGGATGACAGTGATACAGAGATACAGTAGAATGGACACAACACTTTATCTCCAGCTTATCAGATAAGGTGATTGTGAAGATCAAATGAAAAGGCACAAGGAAAAATAATCTACAACATGCTACAGAAGTGAGTCAAGGGATTGACTGTAGGAAATAGGTAAAAAAAAAACTGTGCTTTTACCAGTGATTCTGAGGTAGAATAATTCAGATCTTGTGTTTTCTTGCTCTGCACTTGAAATTCATACTGATAGGTACTAATGTTACCATAGCAAAATTTATTTTAGAAATCTTTGCATAAATGGAAGGTTATGTAAAAGAAAGGCTCAGGAAAAAAGGATATATTCTATGGGAAAGAGATATACAATTTGAATTTCCAGGGCTAGCATCATTTTGCATGTCGGTGAGTGAAAATGTGATGCCTATATTTTAACAAGATCCGCCATCAGGGAACTCACCGGGACTGGAGACTGTGCTCAACACACAAAGAATGAACTAGGTCAAATGATCCTATTAATCATGTCAACCCTCCATAAGAGCAGAGAATAGCCAAGTGCCTTTGGACACTGCTGCACGTTGCAACGATTTGGAGATTAAAATCACAGGAAAGGATGAAGCTACCGCTGACAACACAAGATACCATGGATTCTCTTTCTCTCTATATATGATTCTCAAATGTGTGTCCAGGAAACCTGGCTTCAAGTGGTTACCAACATTCTGTGCCCCTGGAAGGCCCACCAAGGTGTGTTATATTGAAAAGAAAAAAATAGAAGAAAAAAAACAAATTTTGTCTCCAGGAATGAAGATTGACCCGTAAGAAACCAAACCTGCACAGCTCACAAAGTGCTAGTATCACCGAAAATCCCAGAATCTAAAACTGGAAGAAAATGTGAAACTATCCAATGGCAGCTCTCATTTTAAAAAAATAAGGAAACAGGTGTGAAATGCTAATGAACCTTGCCTCTTGATGAACCTTGCCTCTTTGGCACTGGTGTTCAAATTTTCTGAATTTTTCCTTTGCTGAAGCAATCATCCCCTGCAGAGAAAGGAGTCAGCAGGGCCCCGGAGGTGCCTTTGCTGCCCACTCCTTGTCCACCGTCCCCCACACTCCCCCATGCAAAACCATCCCCAGATGCAGAAATGCATATCCGTCTCATCGCCAGCTTTATTTTTGTGAAGGAACCTCAGTGTCCCGGTCGACTCAGAGCTAGCACATTTGGCAAATGCCCAGTGGGGTCACGGGTCAGGGCGAGGCAAAGCCTTGTGCCTCTGATAGGACCTGACCTGAGAATTCACCCATCACGCACCACATCCTTGGTGAAAGTAATGATGTAGCAGCTTGCCCTGGGTAGGGGTGTTTGCCAATTCTTCTAGAATGTTCCCAGCAAAACCCTAACTACACAATACTCACATGGCCCTTCAGTTTTACAGGGTCCTACATTTTGAGAAACCCAGGTCTAGAGGAATAACCCGGGCCTTAGAGTGCCTGCCTTGCAAGCATGTAGCCACGAGTTCAAGCCCCTGGTGTCTGACTTGCGTTGAGCACAATCCAGCTAGCTCCCCTCCCTGTAATCTCCAGTGACACCGGCAACATCCAAATGCACTGTAAGCCAGATGTGAGATGTGTGTGAGCACCAAAAACTGGGGTGCAAACTCCTGCAAACACAACTGAAATGATGTGCGAGCACCAGGCTGGGCTTGCAACATTTGGCAGGCATACAGCTAGGACCACAGCAACCCCCAGCAAGCAACACAAATATCATCTTGTGCCACAGAGTGCGCCCCCTACTGGGCACATGAGCCAAGCACTGCAACTACAGACCTATAAAGTTCAGGGAGCATCAGAATCTGATTGAGGTAAGATATTCCATGAACAGCACGGCCAGATATGTATGCAATCCCCAATCATCAGAGCAACAGCAAGAATAATGGAGGGAAGAGCAATAGGAGAATAAAATAATTTAAATAGATGTGGCCCAGTTAATGTCCACTAAGGTGGAAATGAGCGGAAAGTCTCTCATCCCGTTCTAATCCTTTCATTTTTCAGGTGAAGCTGATCAAGCCCAGAGGGTGAGGGTGATGTGTATTTCTCCAAATCAGACAGGGCTAGAGACAGCATCTGGGGGTCACCAGCTTCCACCCAGCTTCACCGCGCTGCTTTCACTTACCACCATGCCTCAACAAGCTGGGACCATTCTTCATTCATAGTGATTAGAAGCAGAGTAACAAGAGGCATGGAATCTTGATCTCCGGCTTATAGTTTTCTTGTTCTGAAAACCTTTTTGACTCCCTGGCTGTCTTTGCTGTGCTGCTTACTTCCTAAAGCCAATGTTCCATCAGCTATAAAATAGAACAGCTCAAACACTTCACCTGTATTTCATATTGTAATCAGTAGAGATGCCCTAAGTACGCCATGCATCGTTTTGGTGCACCTTAATCAACACTGTGGCTAAATTAAATTCTAGTGGCAAAAGTCAGAAGTCTTTCAACAAGTCTTATTTTTCTTTCTCATTTCCTCTATCTCTCTCTCTTATCTCTCTCTGTCTCTATCACACACACAGACACACAGACACACACACACACACACACTCTTTCTCTCTCCTGTTATATATATGTGTGTGTATATATATATATGTATGTATTCCAGAGAAAGGGTATATATATATATATATATATACCCTTTCTCTGGAAATTAAAGAAACACTTCCTTGGGATTAGAACTAATAAACTTTAAAGCCTTTAAAATCTATTTTACAGTGAAGAGAGAGCAGAAAATTAAGGTGCTTGCTTTGTATGTGGCCAACCATAGTTCGATCCCTGCTACCATAAATAGTCACCCAAGTGCCATCAGGAGTGACTCTTAAGCCACAGCACCAGGAGTTAAGTCATGAGCATCACTAGGTGTGGCCTCTAAATAAATAAAGAAGTAAATAAAGCTATGTTTTTTTCCCAAGAAATAGAACAGGTTAGGGGGAGAGGGGTAGAAGTCAAATATTTAAAACTTAGACGCTCACTTTCATGGTTTGGTAAACTAAACAGAAATGCCTGGAATTGTCTCACACTCAGAGCTGGCCACTCCAGGCAATGTGGTCAGCGTGGAAGGCCACTGCCAGAAACAATTCCACTAAGGCTGCCAAGGAGCTCTTGTGTAGTCAAGCCCAGAAGCCATGTATCGTCAGCAAGATCCCTACATTGCAGCAGATATCCTGGATAATCTCACCCTAATAATGTAGAAAGAAAATGAGAGAATACATAAAGTGGACACCAAAGCAAGTTCACTAACTTTGGTACATGACCACAGTGTCTACTGTGATTCCTCACCAGCAGCAGATAAGACAATGGGGGCACAGTCAGATGGCCTCCATGGAAACCCTATGTCTTCCTTGTGTGACAATATTTCCCAGGCACTTCATTATTTTGTTCTTGCCAACAATGGTTTTCTCAAGGAAAAGGACTTAAAGAAGTCTGGAAAGTTTCCTTTGACATAGAGTGTCACCTAGAAAAATAGTAAGCCATGCTATTGAATCAAATAGTTGGGAAAAAGCAGTTTCCTATGCTGTCCACAGATGTCCTTTTCTCTTCTTCCTGTAAAATGATACCTAGTGGGAAAACCTCGGGGGAGAAAACTAATTTAAAGAGCAGATTGTAATATTAATTTATAATTACTTAAGGCGGGCTAAAAATAGGTTTGTCTTCAAGTGGATGAAACATTTTCTCTGAAATGATGTTTATACCATTAATTTCTTTTGCAAACCACTCTTCGCAAATCATAAAAGGTTCAAGTTGGGGCTAGTCCACATCCTACTTATTTAAATTCTAAATCTGTGGTGTTAAATGAATAAGTTATTAAAATATCTTGACGACTTACTGGTAGAAATTGAATATACTTCTCTCCTGCTGGCAATGAGGACTGTGCTCCGGCCCCATCACAGTGTGGGGTGACATGCACTGATTTAAGGGGTAAATGGCCACGTGTCCACTTCACCAGCAATTTCAATGAAAAAGAGCTTCAGACCTCCTTCTCCTAATCATGAAAAACTTCTGGGAACAATTGCCTGGATCTTCCTCGGGATTGAAGGCTATGATTTAACTTGATCTGAAGTAAAAGAAGACAGAGCTGTTGTAGTTAGAGACTCTTCTGTTTGGCTACAAGATGGTGGAGAATATGCCCCTTCTTCTGGGAAGATGTTCAATCAGAAGGTTCTGGGTGACTCTGCTGTCAGCTCTGAGAGTCTCCTCCCTTCCTATCTATATCCTTTAAAAAAATTTTTTTTATTCGTGAATCACCGTGAGGTACAGTTACAAGCTTATGAACTTTCGTGTTTGCACTTCAGTCATGCAGTGATTGTTTACCCATCCCTCCACCAGTGCCCATTCTTCTCCACCCATGTTCCTAATTATTTTGTTCTTGCCAACAATGATTTTCTCAAGGAAAAGGACTAAGAGAAGTCTGAAAATTTTCCTTTGACATAGAATGTTACCTAAAAAAAATAGTAAGCCACGCTGTAGTTAGGAAAAAGCAGTTTCCTATGCTGCCCACAGATGTCCTTTTCTCTTCTTTTCTCTTCCCACAATCCCCACCTCATTCCCCACCATCCCACCCTGCCTCTGTGGCAGGAATTCCCTTCTGTTCTCTCTCCTTTTGGGTGTTGTAATTTGCTAGAGAGGTATTGAGCGGCCATCATGTTTGGTCTATAGTCTACTTTTGACACGCATCTTTCAACATGAATGGGTCTCCCAAGATCTTCTACTTGGTGCTCCCTACTCTATCTCAGCTGCCTTTTCCCCAAGCATGTGAGGCCAGTTTCCAAGTTGTGGGGCAAACCTCCTGGTCCTTATCTCTACTACTCTTGGGTGTTAGTCTTCCATTCTGTTACTTTATATTCCACAGATGAGTGCGATCTTTCTATGTCTGTCTTTCTCTTTCTGACTCATTTTACTTAACATGATACTTTCCATGTTGATCCACTTATATGCAAATTTCATGACTTCATCTTTTCTAACAGCTGCATAGTATTCCATTGTGTAGATTTACCCTTTCAGCAAAAGGGCAGGGGGGCACAATGTTCACACCACAGCCAAGGAGTAATTCGCTGAACTTCCAGATGTGTCCACTGGGGTCACACCCAGGAAGTATTCTCATTGGTAAGACCTTCTTTTCTTTAGTGTATCAAACAGCTCCACTATGGCACCATATGCTTGGTAGAGAAAAGAGGGTGAATATGAGAGAAACAGAGTAAGTTCAGCAAAGAGGAAAGGAAACTAGTTCTTGAAACACACACACACACACACACACACACACACACACACACACACACACCCCAGCATGACCTATAATGTAGTGTGAAGAGCAAGGACGCAGCTGTTCTCTCTTCAAGTTCTGGCTTCCCCTGTGTACATATGATCTTACACGTTCTGGACTCATCTGCCTGGCTTGCTCGCCATAAAGAATGTGGTAACAATAGTACTGGTATCAGCCTCCCAGGACAAGAGGGAAGACGGACGAGTTGATGTACAGTAAGGACTCAGATGTGCTGCCCTGTACACAGACCACAGGGGAACTTGGCATGGTTGCTGCTACTCTGATGACCTTTGCTATCTTGTCTGGGGTAGAGAAGGTTCCAAGTTGGCTGGGATTGGTAGGTTCCAGTCTAACCTTCCCTGTTTATAGCTGGCTCCCTGAGGTCTGGGAAGGTACTGCTACTAGTGGGTACACTGAGTTCAGATCTGGGTCTCCCCGGCTCTCTGCTTTTTTATTTTTTAAGGAAGAACTAGATTTATAATTCAAAACAATAATTTTTTAATTTTAATGTTTTAATTTTAAAGAACCATAATTTACAAAGTTATTGATGGTTAAGTTTTAGGCATATAATATTTCAACACCAATCCCATCAGCAGTGTCAACTTCCCTCTACCAGTGTTCCCATACTCCATCTCCCCCCAGCCTGCCATCTTGAAAAGGCACATGATAAAGTTCAGTGGTTGCAACTTAGATCTCATATTTTCAGTGTTGTTGAGTCTGAGCTTTGGATGTGTAGCTATACCACTCTCCCACATAATTATTGTAACTGAAGCCCATAACCCTGCTCCCCATTTTTTTTCTTTCTTATCTCCTTCCCCTTTGCCCAACTTGATTTTTTTTTTCACTCCATCCTTCTCCTCCCTAAACTCTAGGGTCAAGGGTGATCTGGGCATCCTCAATTTACTACATGACATTTCCTCATCCAGTTATTATATATATGTATATACATATATGACATTTCTTCATCCAGTTATTAGATATGTATATATGATATACATATATTATTGTATATTATTATTATATACATATATTATTGTATATTATTATCAGGGACTGCCCCCGGCGCCATGTAATCCCACCAACGGCCAGAATTCAGAGACTTAAAACCAAGCTCCTGGAAGAGAGCGACACAGAGAGTCTCTTGCCTGCGTGCCTGGCTGTCTTCCCCAAGACTCCTCGAAGGGGATGGGCTCCAGATTACCTCCCTGAGCAGAGCTCCCGCAGCTGAAAACCTCTGGAGCCCAGCAACAGCCATGCTCAAGGCCCCTCTCCACATGTTCGGACGAGCCTCATGCATAAAGGTACCAGGAGAGGAACCCAGGTGTGTGGGAACCCAGGTGTGCTGAGACCTCCAAGCCTGCTTGTATAAGGACTGGGCCTCTTCCACCCAGATTTCCCGTTTTCCAGTAACTAGGCAGTCACACCCAGGGACTGCCCCTGGTGCTGTGTAATCCCACCAACAACCCTGGTTAATTCCATATATATATTGAGGAGCAAAGTGAGGAAATGGCAAAAGCTCAAAAGTGAGAAGAAAACTTCCTTGTTCTTTCCTCTTGCTTGTTGTTCCCATGTCACTTCAGATTCTCGAGCAAGATCTCCTGAGGCTTCTCTCAACTTCCGTCTTCATATGCACAAGATGGAAAAGGGTCTGGACAGAGTTGAAACATATATATATGTTGAGACATATATATATATATGTTGAGACAATCCTGTATTTGTCTTTTTTCTTCTGGCTTACTTCACTCAGTGTGATATTGTCCAGTTCCAACCAGGCTGCAGCAAATTGCATGATTTCATCATTCCTTGTAACTGTATAGTATTCCATTAAGTATATATATACATATATATATATAAAACATCCTCATCTTCATAATCTGACCATCTGTCATTGGACACCTAGGTTTTAACTGGTTAATTCCATATATTATCTATTGTACAAGTGCAGCAAGGAATAATGATATGCATATGTTCTTTAAAATGAATATTTTTTCATGAAATCACCTGTCCACTACACTACCTCCCAGTCCCACAATATCCAAACCTCCAAGTCCTGGCGACATTTGCTTTTAATGCCATAATAAGTCCCTTCTGCAAGGTTTCCTCATCATTTTTTCACATAAATTCAATCTGAAATTTACTTCCTGAGGAAGGCAAACGATGAATTCATGGCCATATAATTTTAGTCTAGAACAAAATGATTCCCCAGAATGACCCCCGTTCTGACCTCCCCAGAACCCTGATTTGAACACTATGTAATGCTCCTTAAAATTCCTTCCAAAGGGGCACCCTCATGCTTGTGTGTTCCCGGGGGAGTTAATGCTGCCAGTTAATCAAGTGTACCGAACACAAGCTGCCTCCCATTTAGGGAGCTGTGCTTGGAGAAGCATTTCCTCCTGGTCCTCCTGCCCATCACAGCTCTGAGAACACCTTCTGAGGTGCTCCAGGAAGCCCAAGTTCCTCCAGGAACTCCAGAGAAGGTGAAACTACCCAGTGGGGAGCACCCACTGGCTCTTTTGAAAAACATTATTGTTGCTGGATTTTTTCCCCCTTGTCAAGCTGCTCTCTCCAAGCTGCACATAAATTAAAATCACTTTCTTTTTTTCAAAAGCACAGAATAAATTGAATAATTTCCTTTTCCCTGAAATGGATAGGTGCTCCAAAGGCTGGCCTGCAGCCCAGCATTGGCCATCAAATGAGGAAGTGGGGCCTTCTCAGGGAAAATGCCCACACTCAGCTAAGGCTAACTGGTCTCTGAGCACACCACTATTCCCTCTTCATGCCTGCTAATAATTTTAAAGTTCGTCTTTCAGTTATCCATTTAAGCTTATGAGCTGGCTTCACTGCCCTGGGGCCATGCCAACAGCAGCCAAACAGAAGAGCAAAGATTTCAACTCTGTCCAGACCCTTTTCCACCTTGTGCATATGAAGACAGAAGTTGAGAGAAGCCTCAGGAGGTCTTGCTCGAGAATCTAAAGTGACATGGGAACAACAAGCAAGAGGAAAGGACAAGGAAGTTTTCTTCTCACTTTAGAGCTTTCGCCATTTCCTCACTTTGCTCTTTCATAATTTGTGACCTCTATCCGAGGACTATAAAACAAAGCTCCTAGAAGTGCACGGCTGCATTCACGGATGTGAGACCTCTTATAGCCTAGTTCTCCCTGTTGGAAAACCTGGCAAGGTACCGAGAGCATCCTACCCGCACAGCAGAGCCTGGCAAGCTCTCCATGGCATATTCGATACGCCAAATACAGTAACAATGATGGGTCTCATTCCCCTTACCCTAAAAGAGCCTCCAATGCGGCACTGCTGGGAAGAACGAGTAAAGAGAGGCTGTTAAATCTCAGGGCTAGGACGAATGGAGATGTTACTGGTTCCCGTTCAAGCAAATCAATGATCAACAGGATGACAGTGATACAGTGATCCCAGGGCTAACCCTTTTGGTGCGCAAGCAAGTTAGCACATTGGCAAATGTCTGCATGGTCCAACCCCTCTAAACTCCTGTGGCCTTAATGACCAAGTCCCTCCTACAACTCTGCCACAGGGGGCCACCAGGACTGCACAAATGAATTCATGGCATGGTGTGAGTATAGGAGTAGGAGTGGAGGTCATGAGGAAATATTATCTGTGAGGCAAAGGGAATTAGAGGCGAAAAGGGAAGTAAAGGTGAGAAGATATCTTCAAGTGGAGATTTTTAGAAGCAATTATGCTGAGTCAAATGGAAAGAATGTCAAAAGAGGGGTTGTTTCCCAGGGACAAGAAATGGATTTCAATAGACAAAGGACCGAGATGCCATGTGGAGACGATGTCAGAGAGAGACAGGTGCTTTCAAACAACTTCACACTGTAAAAGTGAGACAAAGCAAGGGAGGGGCTGTGACTAATACAAGAGCACGGTCTCCACAAGAAGCCTTGTTATGAACCACACCTGTCCCATGGAGAAAACCTTTTCATAAAGCAGATAAAGTGATTGATTGGGTCTAGTTTCCAACAAAAGATTAAAGTGGTGATGAGTGGCCAACAATCAGGAAGCAAATTATTAAAAGTTGAGGGGAAGTTAATGAGAACCGAGGGGTTTGTTCCTGTGGTTCTTGTAGCACCAGAGTTCTCTCCAGAGCTTCAGCTCAGTATGAAGATCATCCTCAGAGTCAAAGTCAAAGGTACAGGGCATAAGCTAGCTGACAACAAAAGCGATACTAATGTTCTGAAAACACTGAGGCCTGTCCAGTTGAAGAGAACTGGAAACCAATGGAATCCATGATGTGATGGTGCCACCAGAGGTAACAGCCGGACATAGAGCCTGTGTTTCCAGAGTGTGGGTCAGCTCTGCTTTCAGACCAGGTTGTGTTAGAGACGTCAGAGGAAGAACAAATTAGTTTGCTGCTTTCTTTCCATATATTCAGTCGGTAAAGATACCCATTGGTCTTTGGCATCATTCTCCAATGGGCATGACTCTTACGTTGCAATTCGAAGCAAGGTGAGAGCAAGAATTGACAGGAACCCCACCCCATTCTCTGCTCTCCTTGTCCTCAGGAGGATGGCACCAAGGACCCCAACTGCATCTTCACAGGGAAGCTGAAAGAAACGTGTAATCATCTCTCACTGCTGACTGTGTGGGGGCTAGAACTCTGCTGTTCCTTCATTGTCAGGGGCTCCAAGCTCTTTCCCTCTGTAGGTTGATGTTTCCATGGGAACATGCTCTTTAATGCTTCTGAAATTACTGTGCATTTATAGCATTAACTCTTGGTGGGCCAGAGCAGGTCACAAAGATTCATGCTTTCCCAACATCTCTGAAATGCAGTTCCAATTCCTACCTCTTTTTTTCAGTGCAATCTTGAAAGCAAATGATATGAACACCAGAAGCTCCTATATTTTTCCTGGACTTCACTCCTTAACCCTTGCAACCTGGCATTTTGCCCCAATTCTTCTCTTCCAGTTATTCTTGTAAGGTTATAAATAATCAAAAAAGATCAACAAATACAAAATCATTAGTCTCTGCTTCTGGGTGGCCTACCTTGACATGAGCTTCTGACATACTACTGAATTGTTAGCAGTTCTCCTTTTTGTTGTCTATGTTTTGTTCAAAGTAGAGTTATTTCTTGACTCTCCTTATACCTTAGAGGCTGGTTTTCTCTCCTATTCTGTCCATTTGCACCAGATAATTTCGAGATTTGGAATACCTCAAAACTCATTCTTTCTACCCCGACTGTCTCCCTCTGAGACTTACTCGCATCACCTATTACACCTCCCCATCGTGATGCCAAAGTCTCCGTAGGCATCCACCTCTCTCCCCTGGCTTTCAGCCCAGTATCTCAGTTGGTCTCTTTCACCAAGGAAACCGCTATTGGGTCCAGCCTAATGTGGCCCAATCAGAGCCGGGTTCCGCAGGTCTTGGCAATCAAACCATAACTGCTAGAACTTTGACATCTTGTGTGACTTTGCCTCCCTTCTCTGTTATAGTTGCATGTTTACAGCACACATGAAAACAAAACACCACTGGTCTACAGGCCTGTCTTTTCAGAATCAGTCAAATCAGTGAAAAACAAAAAGTCAACTGGAGTTTGGCCGTATGTACAAAATAAGCAGTTTGATGGGTTTTGTCCATTTTCAGAGTTTGCTTTCTCCAAAGTCAATGAATCTCAGGGTTTCCTAACCAATCAGTGAAATTACTTAGATGCTTTATTTCTGTGCCAGTCATTCAATTTGCAAAGCCTCTAACAATACTGCCATTTCTAAAGCTCCTGCCAACCTCTGCTCTAGATACTTAGCATTCTTCTAAATTCTCACCGCAATGCAATAAAAATAACAGATAGTGTGATCATGAAGGCCCATGGTGGGTGGCATTGGAGGTTGAACTGATTTTGTTTTCGGTGATTCTAAAAGTCATGTTCATGCTGAGACTAATGTTATCAGGAGAAGCAGTTGGTGAAGATGGTGAGGAGAGAGGAAAACAAGGGGTCCTAAATCCAAACTAAGATATGAGTGGCTCCAAAGCTTGGGCCCTGAATCATTATTCGTGCCACCAACCAGTATTGGTCTATTGCTTTTAAGTGTCCTTCCTGCCAGCATCATAAAGAAGGTCTAGAGAGGGCAGGGTGAGACACCTATGCTCTCTCCAGCACTAAGAAGGATGGGAGGTATATTGCTGGACAGAAGAGATGTTTGTAGAATAATAAGAGAACTCCAGTCTCAAGGTGCTATTAATCCGTCATATTTCACAAGCATTATCCCCCAAATGTGAAGAAATGGAATTAATTTGCCTTATAAGGGAACAGAAGTCAAACCACAAAGCCTTAAGCGTGGCTGGACTTATAGAGGAATTAATGCTCAGATCATGCTCCAGGAGGAAGTCGGTAGAAAGTGAAGGACTATATTCTCCTCCCGGAGCTCTTGTTAGTGGCAGACAGCAAGAGCCAGAATATTTATTTGGCTTTGTTAAGACTGGAGGAAAAAGAGATTATCCTGGTCGGGAACAGAATATCCAATGTTCTATCTGAACTTCAAATATAACATTACAGTGCTTTATTTGAACTCTAATCAGCACCCAGTCACTCTCAGGAAGGGGGACAGAACTGTGTCTAGGATATGGACAAGCAGACATGAGGATAATCCTGGGATCTGTCCTGCTCTGTCCCTTCCAAGCTTGACGCTGGAGAAGACCCCGAAAGGTTCTCATTCCAGGTCTCACAGCGCCCCTTTAGGCTGATTATGCCCCTTCATCTACAACTGCTCCTGCACCCAGCTGCAGCCGTTTATCTTGGGAATTCTTGGGGTCTTCAGCACAGGTTTCCTTTCATTCTGGCCAGTCTTCAGGGCACCGACTGGTCCTCTAAAGCTATGAGTCTCGATTCTACACTCACCATCTAACCTTTCTCCCACCTGTCCTTTCTCTTCCTTGGAGGTCTTACTCCCTAGCTGTAAGCCCTTGGAGACTTGCTGACTTGTTCATTCTCTCTCCATGTACTCACTATTCTCCCTGCCTAGAAGGCACTTGGTCACTATGAACTAGTCTTTGACACGTGGCCTTGAACCCCCCAGGGCTTTCTGGCATCTTGTCCAGTTTCCCCATGCCTAATTTGCCCTCTACCCCACAAATATCCCTGATTTTAGGAAACAACTTGAGCATTTTCCTTCCTCTCTCCCCTCACAATTTTCATCCTAGCCTGTGCCCTTGTTGCTTTATGCCCAGATTCTGAAAGTGGCCTTCTGGGTCATTTGTTTTATACCTACGTTTCCCACATCCTTCCAAAAAGCACTTAATCTTACGCTAAGACTTAGGAGTAAGTTACTTCCAGCACATAATTCTCAAAAGGTTTTATATGCCCCAATCCAACTCCTCCCCCAAGCAGGCCCATTACATCCTCCACCTCTCAACAGAGTAATCTCCTTCTCTGCATGGACCCTGGCTGAGGGCCAGTGGCTTTTCTGTCCCCTGAGCAGACTTGCTCTCTCCCTCCTCCTCCAGTATCTCTCCATTGAAGGAATCCAGATTTTCATCACACCAAGTGGGAACCTCTCCACCCGTCAAATTATCTGGGGCTCTCCTCTCCACTCCACCTTCCCTCTTCTTTCCCTCCCTCTCTCTCTCTCTCTCTCTCTCTCTCTCTCTCTCTCTCTCTCTCTCTCTCTCTCTCTCTCTCTCTCTCTCTCTCTTTATGCCCTTTCCAGTCTCCCACCCACATGGTAGCTTTTCATTTATGGTTGACCTGACATGTTGGAGTGTGTTTTCCTTACTTAAGTATGTGTCTGGATATAGTGTATGTGTCCGAATATAGTCTTCCATTAACCACTACACTGTTGGCAAGTAAGAATGAAAAAATCGTTCTTCCATTCACCTTTGCAGAATACAGATGAGTGCCTTGCTTGTGGTAAGTACTCAACAAATGCCTATTGATTTGTTTTGAACTTCCAGAAGACTAGACTTAAAAGCCTACTCACTGTTTTCTCACTTATCACCCCCACAACACATATCCTTTCTATAACACAAAACACATCACACGTACCACATACACCTCATGCACCCCATATATGCCACACCTACATAAACACCATATATCCCCCCACACATACATACACACAATGACACTGAACACAGATAACTGCATTGAGTATTAATAACCCATGGAAGAAAGTGCCTCTTGCAATCATTGACTTTACACAAAAGAAACTTTTGGGAGAGAATTAGGGGTTGGGCTACACATGGTTATTTCAAGGTTACTCTTGGTTCAGTGCTCAGGAGTTACTCCTGGGGACCATATGTGGTGTCAAGGACTTGAGCTGGCTCCCTTTCTAGCTCCCTGGCCCCACAAAGAGCAAGTTAAATAACAAATATAACCTCTGATTTCTTTTCTTAAAATGATTAAATGCCATATAGTGCTAATATTTCAACTTTTTCCCTTTGAATGTTCTCTCCATTGCTTTGTCCTGAAGGACCCCTGCCGGCCAGCGAGCACTTTCCAGTGCACCCAAGTCCAACCCTCGAAGTATAAGGGCAGGGTGGTAGGGCTGGTAGTAAGCTTTCAGCTTAGAAAATGAAAATATTCAGGAAGCCTGAAATCTATAATAAAACTAGCACTGTAGCACTATCATCCCGTTGTTCATGGATTTGCTCCAGCGGGGACCAGAATCGTCTCCATTGTGAGACTTGTTGTTACTGTTTTTGGCATATTGAATACGCTACAGGGAGTTTGCCAGGCTCTGCCTGCGGGCGGGATACTCTTGGTAGCTTGCCGGACTCTCTGAGAGGGACAGAGGAATTGAACCTGGGTCGGCCGCATACAAGGCAAATGCCCTACCCACTGTGCTATCGCTCCAGTCCAAAACCAGGAATGTGCTTTGCAAATGGCCTCAGCGCACCCCTGAGCACAGGTGTGCAGGGTGATCCCGGAGGCGCCACTGAGGCAGAACTCTCAGTACCAGCAGAGCAGGTGCCCAGACTCCTGGACAGAGGGAGACGCACAGATAGGCAGGGGGCTGTCCCCCCCCCCCCCATGAATGCTGCTCCATGCCAGGCCGGTCAACAATGGGACACCTAGGCCTGGGCGCACGTGACTACAGGTGCCCGGCTCCTGCTTCCTCGCTGGACAGCTGTGAGGCTGGCCGCTGGGACAGTAGCTTGGCACAGTCAGGGGTCCACAGAAGGGGCCTTGTGGTTCTGTTATGTTCTGGGGGTGGGGGGAAGAGAGGGTGTCTGAAAACTAGACGTGATTGGGTAGAACAAGAAGGAGCCAATAAGCATTCTACACCCCAAACCCCCATCCATCGTGACCTTTGGCCCTTGGAGAACTGTGTTATTTCCAGGTGGGGGTAGGATGGAGTGTTGAGGTCTGGAGTCCCATAGGGGCTCTTTCTGGTTGTGTTCAGTGCTCGCTCCTTATTTTGCGGTGGCAGAGGGGGCATCCCTGGCTGTGCTCGGGGCTTACTCCCGGCTCTGCACTCAGGGATAAAACTGCCAGGAGTGATAATAAAACTAGTATTTGGAAATTGGGGGGCACTTCAGTGGGGGTGTAGAGTCACTTTGAGCATCAACACCAAGAGTTGCAACACTACTGCAACCATGCTACCTAAACTACATTTTAAAACTTGAATTTAAAAACTGCTATTTGGGGGCTGGAGCAATAGCACAGTGGGTAGGGCGTTTGCCTTGCACGCAGCCGACCCGGGTTCGATTCCCAGCATCCCATATGGTCCCCTGAGCACCGCCAGGAGTGATTCCTGAGTGCAGAGCCAGGAGTAACCCCTGTGCATTGCCGGGTGTGACCCAAAAACCAAAAAAAAAAAATAAAATAAAATAAAAAATAAAAATAAATAAAAACTGCTATTTGGAGGTTTATTACCAATGTTATTTTACAAATGAAATATAAACTCCACGGCGCTGATCCCATTGAGATGAGAAGCTATGCATAAAAGAAACCACAGGAGCAATGGTACAGCAGGTAGGGAGCTTGCCTTGCATGCAAGCGACCTGGTTCAATCCCTAGTATGCTACATGGTCCCCCCCAACACCTCCCCCACACACCAGGCATGAACCTTGAGCACAGAGCCAGGAGTAAGTCCTGAGATTGCTGGATATGGTGAAAAAAATGGAGAGAGAAACCCACCCCCAACAAAAAAAAGGAATGTATCTGTTGTTTTCTAGTATGTTTCTATTTTAAAGAAAAGTTTGAAATTTCTTTAGTGGGTGGGCAGGGGGGCAAGCATCTTCCTTTGTGTTCGCAGGGTTAGGCACGCACCCAGTCTTGCCCTGCCCCTTCCCACTCCTTAGCCTCCTCCTTGTGGGGTGCAGGCAGAGCAGAGGAGAGAGTGACTGAGCTAACAGCTCCTCTCTGCAGCCAGCCAGGCCTGCTGCCCGGATCATTTGCAGAATAGCTGATGGGTCCGTGCACGTGGTGCCAAAGTCTGTACCACCCGTAGAGCTGCAGAGTTAGGGGCGTTCCGACTTTCTCCTCTAAAAGAGCCCCGGGCCTGAAGCGGGAGTCCAGGTGGAAACCAGAAGGGCATTTATTGTTAAATTTCTCTGCACTTAGGCAGAGGTTTAATCTCAGTGAAGGCAGAAGGAAGTTAATGGGATTAACACATGCCCGAATTCCCTCAAATTCTGGAGCAGCCTCGCCTGACCTGGAGGAATTTAGCGTTGGAGTTCATTTCCTCCCCTCTGGTCCCAGCGCTCCCGGCATGCTTGGATTTTGTGAAGTTCACATGCCTTCCATGTGTCTGAATAGCCGTTGCACAAGGGAGAGAAATAAACTAGCTGGAAGGGAGGCGGCGTTTGATGTCTTCAGCTACAGAGGGAGCTGGGGAAGGTGTGGAAGGAGGAGAGAATGGGAGGGAGCCAGTGCACAGCAGACAGAGAAGGAGAGATGGAGAAAAGATGAGACAGCAGGCTGTGTGCAGGACCGCATCGCCATGGTAACCGTTCTCCACGCACAGAGAACTGCCAACAACAGTCAAGATCCCAGGAAGTAGGTGTTGGTGGAGAGAGAGGGTGGTGGTGGGGGGGAGAATCTAGTGATGGACAGAAACTACCTAGAAGAGACAATGATCTTCGGGATTTAACTCTTCCCGCGGGCTCCTTCTCCACCCACGGCCCAGCCTCCAATGGAAATGAGAATGAAAAGGAGGCCTGATTGTGGCCCAAACCGGCTTCCTCCAGGAAGACTTAGAGATGGGAGGAGCGCGGCCCAAAAAGTCCCTAGTCAGGCCCAGAAGAGACCCTTCACCATGAGCCATGTTCTTGCTGCCCTTTCAGCCGTTTCCAGCAACCCTCCCAGAAGGAATGGATGTGCGTTCGCTTCCAGGAGAGGACCCATCTTGGATAAAATATATATATATATATATATTCAGGAGTGGAGGGAAGATGGCACTGGTGGTGGGGTTGCATGCCTAAAAATCAACTCTGAATACCTTTTTGAAATTCATAGTGCTTTAATTAAAAAAAATAAATTAA
Organism: Sorex araneus; assembly: GCF_027595985.1. Lineage (NCBI taxonomy): Eukaryota > Metazoa > Chordata > Mammalia > Eulipotyphla > Soricidae > Sorex > Sorex araneus. The sequence continues at coordinate 54,339,462 of NC_073311.1, forward strand.
AAAAATTAAGGGGCATGTAAACACAGAGGCTGAGCTCCTAAATCCACCTAGTCAGTGGTCTTCAACTATTGATCTCTGGACCGATGCCGTTCTGCAGGTCAGAGCTGGTTGAAGAACACTGGCTCACCCCCTTCGTCATGATTGCTAGGCCGTGGACTGGCACGCAGGACTGGGCTGTCCTACAGCTTGACAGCTAGGCTAGTCAAATGGGTGTCCAGTGGCTGAGAACCCTGGTCTAGATGGCCAGTGTGTGAGCATGGGGTGGGCGTGGGGGAAATCTAACCTCAATCCAGGGGGAGCTGATGCATAAGTAGAGTCAAGGTGCTGGGAGGAATCCGTGCTTGGAAGTCAGGAGTGTTTCTCAGACGCTGAACATCACCAGCAGGTGAAGTCCTTCTTTGATAACTTTAGGGTGCCACCCATGAGGCTGCTGTTCCAGGAGCCCAGGGTTTCTGGGCTTCCCCAGAGACCCACAGAGAGCCCCCTGAGAGCAGGGAGCTCGAGATTCTCCACCCAGCTGTAAGATCTACAGCCAGGGCTCAAGTTGGGATTCTGCTATTCATCTACAGAGCCTACAGAATCGTGTGCCTCAGGGGTTCCTGCATCAGGTACCACGTGCCTGGGAGATGCTTTCTAAAGCCCCCTGGGATTCTGTTGTGCAGGCAGCAATGGCGAACACTCCCCCGCCCCCCCCTCCACCCCACCCCTCCTGCATTTCTCTGCTTACCCCTTATCCCTATCATCTGCCTTACCAGAATGGGAAGGCCAGCTTTTCCTCCCCAGCAGGAGTGACAGAATAATTATACCTGGTCGACAGCCACTCTCATCCACTCACCAGGCCAGAAAAATGTCACTCTGCATTGCAAACACAGTCTAAAGCCAGCACTGACCACTGGAGACACAAATGTAGGAGTATTTGCTCTGGGAATTCACTGAGTTTGGAGAAGGGGTGGAGGACGGAAAAAAAAGCCCAATTTGGCCTGAACATAAAGAGTTAAATATTGATCAAGAACTCCAAAGCACTCTGCTCTCTAGCCGACCCCAGGAAGTACATCCTGCATCACCAGAGAAGAGCATCCTTAGCGAGCTCTCAGAAGCACTCAGAAACTTTCAAAACTCAGAAACTCGGTGTCCGTCCCTTTCCATGCACCATTCTCCCAATGAGGATTGGTGCCACCAACCTGTGAGGAACCTCTTTACAATCTAACAAAAGAATGTCTGCAAACACATTTTGGTGTGAGAGAGCAATAAGGGGACCCCACAACTGCTCCTGGAGACTTGTCCATGCTGGCACCACTGTCACCACTGACCAGGAAGACACGTGAGCTGCGCCACTTCAGAATGGGATTTCCTGAGGCACTTTGACCCCGTGTTGCAGATGAGAAAACTTGGACTCCAACAGGGGACTCCTCCCGTCCAAGTCATTCAATAGTGAATAGAATGCAGTTCAAACCCAGGTTAGTCTGACTTCCAAATGAGTCTCATCACCAGATACAAGGACTCTTTCTTGGGTAAACAGAAACACCAGGTGGAAATTAATAATGGTGACCACCTGGCCTTTCTTCCCCTCTGTTTCAATGCTCAAATGGGCAGCCTTGATAGGGGGAATCTTCAGGGGAAGAAACCCAATGCTGTTTCAATGCTCAAATGGGCAGCCTTGATAGGGGGAATCTTCAGGGGAAGAAACCCAACACCCAATTCTGGGAAGAGATAAGGGACTTCTTGTCCAGGGCTGGGAAGGCTGAAGAAAGCCTATCCACAGCCCAGAGGGGAGCTCAAGGTAGCTGCTTCCCGTCTCTCTTATTTCCTTTCACAGGACTTGGGGTCACAGCTGACTTTGAGTGGTGAAGGGAATTTAAAGTGGCACCAAGGAGAAGGAACAGGAAACTGGTCATTTGAGGACCATGACAAAGGGATCCCTAAGATGTTGACGTTGCTAGCATACTCAACTCACCAAGACGAGAGGCAGCATGGCAAGAAGCATTTTTCTGAGGAAATGGAAGGCTGCATCCTTCCTTGACAATATGCTCCATGGTCTCCTGTGGCATCTAGGCTGGAAGCTCCTGCAAGAACCACACCTCACTTCCTGTCCCCATCCCACCTTGCTTCTGGGTCTTCCTGAGCACTGGCAGGTCACTTTGCTCCTAAGAACACAGCTTGTGACCTGGGAGGGGCAGAGGAAGGAGAGTGCACCCTGTACAGGCAGCCGGTCGGGTTACTCCACTGTCCAAGAGGACAGGAGAGTGAAGACCTGGGTCTGGGACTCAGGGGCCAAGGTCCTACAGAGTGGAGAGTGGTCCTGTGGGAGCAGAGAGGAGAGGGTAGGTGTGTACAGAGAGCAAGAGTGCTCCCACCCCGTGTTGAAAAATGATGGGGCTCACTGGAAAAGACTTTCATTTGGCACTACATCACTCTAAAGAGCAGGCACCCAGGAAAAGCTTTCCAACAGGACAGGTAAGTTCTCCATCTAGGTTTGCTAAGTTTTTCAAAAGATTTTTGCCTATAAAACAAGGCTTGGCCTAAAGACAAGTGGAGGAGCTGGGAAACAACGTGAATCAGAAGCGTCTTAGAGGAAATGGTAACTGATGTTAGAAAATTGGTGTTAGAGGCCATGGAGGACGGACGGCCCATGAGATGTGCAGGCCAGGGCTCGCTCCTGCTCATCACAGGCCAGCACAGAGGAGCCCTGAGCAATGTAGAGACCCCGGTGGGGCACCTTGGGCCCAGGGTCTTCTTTCTCCGTCCCGCCTGCTGGGGATGTCAAGGTTAGTGGTGAACTAAGTCTTAATTAAAGTTGGAAGAGGAAGGGGAAATCAGGCTGGGCAGAGCCCAGAAGGAAAGTGAGCATGGAACATGAATCAAGACCAAAAACAGGTGTCCCGGAAGCAGCCACATGTGGGAAGATCATGAATGTCAGAGGGTGAAGAATTACCAGCTTCCCCAACAAACCTGTGATGTGTCTGCCCCAGTGAACCCAGCCACCTGGGAGTCTGTCCTTCAGGGTTACAAATTCTGACTCCCTTCACCTTTGCACGACCCCTTTTTCTATTACTGTGAATCCACCTCAGGCCCTCTCAAATCTGCCCGCATCTTTTTTGGTATGACCTCTACAATTAGAGGATGATTTTAGTCTTTTCTCTAAAATTCACACCCCAACCTCCTCTCAAATGTGAACCTGCAGGAAAATCAATGAAGATAACTTGAAAAAGTGGTCCCCCGTAATTCCTGATTCTATCCCCACCTTACCTTTACCTGCACTGAAAATCTGTACTTTATTATACACCTCATCTGGGCCGAATGAGAAGATGTCTGCACACCAATTTGATACTTCAATAAACTCCCATGGTCTCAGGCTACCTCCCACTACAGTATCGTATTATGGGACCCCATGGAAGGCTCAAACATCCAGGTTCCCAGCTAGATTTTGCAGCCCCTTCTATCTGGTTTTTCTGCAGGTCAACTCTGCATCATGGGCCTTAATGGAGAACAGGGAGCACATCTGTAACCAAAATCAACAGATCCCTCTAAACCTGATTGGAGGTAAAAGATTGGAAATTCTCCCCCACTGCGTCCTCTGCAGAGTTCCTAGCATGAAGCAAAACTTAATAATGTCTCTGCTAGCCTCTTTGCTCGTCCACACCTGTGGGGGGGTCCTAATAAGCAGTGAAATGACCAAAACCCAGCAGGAGGGGAAAGGGTGAAAAGCAAAAACCCTAGAAACTTCACCAAGTGGATAATAAGTGCCTGAATGATGGGATCTTGGGAAATGAGGCCCTGGTTGATGAGGCTTATTCCCCTCCCTACACCCCAAATGCAATGAAGACAGATGATTGAGCAAGTTTGCTCCGAGATGCAAATTCTGAATTTGCCATGAATTACTCCCACAACTCAGGAGAGACGCAAAGAATGGAAAAAGCCTCAATTTTCACTTTTTAAATGTGCAACCATAACCTTACAATTCATCCAATTCAGGAAGCAGCTTGTCTCTAAATGTGATGAAAAGAGAAAGAAAGAAACAGTCTATTGAGTCTATCAGGGCTTCTGACACACTCGCAGATGGTGCAATTAACATCTAACCGAGCCCATATTCTTATCTCCCCATTCCCCCTGCCACCCAACTAATGTGGAGCAACACCTGAATTTCTCTTTTCTTTTGTTCTGTTCCTTTGTTTTTGCTTCTGGGGTTCTCGTATCCTTAAGGACATTCTCAGAGCCAAAGCTCAAGTGAACAGGCTTTGGGGCATTTACCCTTAAAATTTTGTTACGGGATGATATGCCTACCTGTGAAATTGAGCCTTCAAAGAGATCTGGAGCAAACATAGTGTAGATGAACATTCATTAGATATGTTCCATTAAAGACATAGAATTCTCTGTAAATTTAAAGAATTGCACATTTTAAAAATCAAAACAAACCCTAAAAAAAATTGCACTATATAGAACAACAATAAAATAGTCACAACAACTCAACGATCTCAAAGTTAATTAAAGAAAAGAATGTTGATCCCACAAGACGCATTTTGCAATACCATTTGGAAATGGATTCACTCAACCTGATTCAACCCAAGTCAAACTCAGCTTTCATGCCTCCGAGATAGACACCAAAATAACAGATAAGATTTGCTTTCCTATTCCACTCGTTGGCACCCATCCCAAGAACACAGAAACACCAATTTGAAAAGATAAATGCACACCTATGTTTACTGCGGTGCTATTTACAGTCATCACGATCTGGAAATAATCCAAATGTCTAAGGGTGGAAGAGTGGATAAAGTTGTGGTCTAGAGACACAGTCGGATACTATTCAGCTATTAAGGAAAGATGAAATTGTGCCTTTTTCTATAATTTGTATAGTACTGGGGGGTCAGGCTAAGCAAAATAAGTTAGGGAGAAAAAAGATAAATAATGGATGATCTCACTCACATATGAGATATAAATATACAAAGAAAGAGGGAAAACGGTATCCAAGTGTAGTGAGTCCCAGAAATTAACAAGAAAACTGAGGTGACCCAGTTAAGCAGCCTGTAGGGATAGGATGGACAAGAAGTGACATAAGGACAGGGATGGAAGATCTTGAGTGTTTTGGTGGAGGTGGAGTTACTGTGAGTTCATACACTGAAATAATAAATTCTAACATTATTGTAACCAATAATAATAACATTTTTACACATATTTTTCCCATCTAGATGATAGACCCCACCTACTCCCATCCATTGGTCTTTCCTCAGTGTATCAAAGTGCTGGGACAGACAGGAAAAAGCTTTTACCAGCTCCAGCAATAGGCTGGAGGTCATCTCCCCACATTGTCCTGGTTTATGAGGCAGTGCACGCACAACACATGTGACTCACAGAGACACGTGTCAGCTGTTCTGTCCGGATGCAGCCCGATGTGGGAGGAAGTAATTTTATATTTAGGAATTTCTCAAAATTCTCACAAACTCTTGCCTTGCTGATAAAAATGAAATCCCCCAAAGTTGAGTTGCCAGAGGAAAGAGATGGACCTTCAGTGGAGATTTGCCACATTATTGGAAGCTGTTGTTTTATGAACAGGATCCCACCTTTATATACAATAACTTGATATGTGTGTCTGTATAAACAAAATGTATTTCTAGCATTTTTTTAAGCCTGGAAGAGATTATCCCCAAATATAGCAGTATTAGCTATGACTCATAAACATCTTTGTAGTTGTATTTATGTAAATCTCCAAACATTTCCTGTAGTGTCTGTGTATCACTTTTATGTACAAAAATAATTGTATTTTAAAACCAAAAATTACGTCTGCTTTGGTTATATGAGCAGAATATTACAAAGTGAATAAAAATCATTGCTGCAATGGGCAGGCTCTTGCGACCAGGTTCATCTATCAAACATCTGAAAAGCATAATGACAAATTGGGCATGCACTGTGATAGTGATCATATAAAAACAAGTATGCACAAGATCAAAGGTAGCAGTAAATTTAAATATTTGTCTCAGTGTTGAAAATACAGGTCAAGTCTCTTCTGTTTCCAAGTTTCCTATTGCCAAAATCAATCCATCATCTGTCTTTTTATCTATCATCGCTCTTTAATAATGTAATGAGCACCATGCTTGTTATCACTGTGAACTAGGTAGAGGATCAAGTGACTTGAGGCATGGAGAGACAGACTTTAGCTCTGACAAGTCATATACTCCATGTCACCCAATGTTGGCTAATGGGGGCTTGCACAAAACAATTCGAGGTGACAAGTTTTGAGCTGACAGACTTTAACTGCCAAGCCCTGGGGCATACTGGCTTCTCTCCGGTCCTTCCCTAGCCCTTCCCACTAGGCTACGTTGCACAACAGACTGGGGAGAAAGGTATGTGTACACTGCATGATAGGGCTGGAAAGTTCTTCAGTGCTTGCTTCTAGGGTATCCTAAATATCAAGTAGAGCAAATGGGGCCTGGAATTCTTATCAAAGCCCTGGTTCTAATGGGATTAGAACTTTGCCAAAGAATCCGACAAATTAACACATACAACTTGTTTCACGGGAATCACCGAAGAGAGATTCAATTGCCAAAGGAAACTTGTATGTTTGAAAGCTATAAAAGAAGGAATAAAGACACATGAATTGGCCTTTCTGGAATTGGCCTTTCTGGCACTGTGGAAGGGGGAGCTTCATCTGGAAGGACCTTTTTGGCTCCAAATGACAAGTGACCCTATGGTAGAGATGGCTGTGCTGTAGCTTTGGTGACATCAATCTCTCAAGCATCATAATTCACTCATTTTCCTATTCCTGAATCTCACCTAGTTGCACTGAGGGGGTCCCAGCGTGTCCATGGAGGAGGAGGTGCCTCTAAGAACCAGGCTGGGGACAGTGAGATGAGGGATATTAGCACACTGGCTCCTACAGCTTCATCTGTGGAATAGGTCAGAAGAAACTGAAAAACTGGACAATCTCACTCACTGAAGGGATAGGAAGAAACAAAGCAGGGAAATGGACAATGTCCAAAAAAACCCAACAAACTTTCAGGCTATAGAACAGAGGATCCCAAGGGGAAGGGGGTGGCAGAAAGTTGGGTCACAGGGATCATGTAGTCTATAGTGGAGAGACACAGAACTGTGGTCCTGAGGGGGGGAGTAACGCTATACCCTAAAATATGTAAACATGTTTTACCCTTGTAAACCAGTGTGACTTCCATTTTAAAAAAGGGAAATTGGAAACAGAACACATTAAACTTCCTCAGCCGAATAAGTACACTGTCTTTACTTAGAGTGTGTGTTTGTTTGATAGAGTTTAGAAAGCAAACTGAGGGAGAATTTTAGACGTGTGACCCCGGGCTGGAGCGATAGCATAGCGGTTGGGCGTTCGCCTTTCACCCGGCTGACCCGTGTTCGATTCCTCTGTCCCTCTCGGAGAGCCCGGCAAGCTACTGAGAGTATGGAGCCTGCACGGCAGAGCCTGGCAAGCTACCCGTGTGTATTGGATATGCCAAAAACGGTAACAATAAGTCTCTCAATGAGAGATGTTACTGGTGCCCGCTCAAACAAATTGATGAGCAACGGGATGACAGTGATACAGTGAAGGAGATACCCTTCCCTTCCTCTTGTTCAGTGTTTTTAGCTAACGAATGGGTCTTTTCTACAAGGAAGAGACTCTATGAAAAATCAACTTCATCAACAAGGTTTCTTTAAGGTCTTCTCCAACCACTAAAAATGGCTGCAAATTCTTGCTCACCTGTCCACAAAGAGGACATCGTGTCTTTCATTTCCCAGTCCCATCTACTTCGACCAGGAAAATCCAGGAGAAGTTGACGCCGAACCTAGCTGGTATGAGTCTCCATAATTTGAGGAAGCCCAAGTAGCCCGTCTGCCAGCAGAGTCGTGGGGGTTGCAGTGTGTGGTGTGAGTTCCGTGGCACACAGAGCTTCTAGATCATCGTTCCCCACAGAGGGCGACCCTGGCCATAGGCTGTTCTGGGACAGTGCAGGAAGGTGGTAGTTTCATCGGGTACCTTGGAGGCACTTTCTGTTTGTTCACATAAAGAAGGTAGAGTTCCAGGGGATCCTAAGTAACTATTTTTTTCTGAAAAGGGGGTGGTAGACCAGAATAAGATTAGGAACCTCTGGTCTCCATGATCCAACTCTGATCTGATCCTCATGCGAGCTAAAATACTCTAGCCCAGCCAAATCCTTGCCAAACTGCAAAACCATTCTTGCCATAGGAATGCTATTTTTTGAAACCGGTCAACTACTTCTAAATTAGGATGTTTAGAGGTCGCTGACTAGGGGTTAACTGAGAATGAAGTTATAGTATTAACCTGCCTCCAGTTTGTAGGACTTTGGGTGAAAAGGGATTACTGCCATAACTCTAAACAACACTGAAGAAGCCAATAACATAGAGATTGGAAGCCTCAAAATTCAGTCACCATAATCTTATTGGAAGTTCACCTCGAACGTTGGTTCAAGTTAGACTCCAAACCCATTGATCTCCTTATTTTTATTTTTTATTTAGATATTATTATTTCCACAATGAATAAGCATTGAACTGATGCCAAGGAAATATCAGGTGATGGGCACTGGGGGTTCACTGCAAATAAAACAGTTCTTGATGTCCCAAGGTCTACTGGATACTTGTATTCATCTGGCTGACTGCACCTATAGGAAGTCCAATGGCTTGAACACGGCACTATCTAGGCCAGATGATATAGAAGGGGCATTGTATATGGTGAAGCTGGCATGTGACAAGAAGTCCAGAGCACAGCATGGTTACGGGTACTGCTAGCTCTCGTGCCCTTCCCTTCAGCTTGGCACACCTGTGCCAAAACACACCCATCCTCAGAAGCACAACCTGAACTCTATGTTCTTCAGATGAAAGGCAAAGCAAAGCTTAGGTTTAGAAGAGCCAGGAAAAGAACAGAAGAATCCTTGAAGGCTTCTTGAAAAGAAACATATGACACCCCTCTGACCAGAAGTCTAAAGCCTTTGCTCTACAAACCCAGGCTGGTCAAGTCAAACTCTGAGGAGAGTTTTCAGGATTGAAAAAAAAAAACAAAATCTCAGCTGTAACAGAACTTCAATTCACCACCGGATCAGCACGCTCATCGAGCTGTGTATACCGAGAGCTTCCGAACTCTCGGGACTGTCATCTGAGTTCATTATCATTCTGAGGATCAGCTTCCCATGGACCTCAGCCTGATCCCGCCTCAGCTATTTGCATCACAGCCAGAGTAACGGAGTGATAATTGTTGAACATCTCTAATCTTCCTAGTTCAAAAACATGTTTGCCAGGATCTTTCCTCTAAGGCATTCACTTTTTATTTGATAGCTTCATGTGCTGGGAACAACACAGCTACATCCAAGAAGCGTTTCGTCAGATGACAACAGCCAGGCAGGCACCTGGGCTCTGTTTACTCAGAGATCTATTGGTTCCCTAGTCTGTTCGGATGTGCTTGGCTTTGGGGGATCAGGAATGTCTGCACCAGCGATAGATACAAAAAATGAAAATTGCCCCAAGCGTTATCAACAGAAGCAGGAGCACAGATGTTAAATGAATACTGTGAATGTGGGACTAGGTCCCATTAATCTGCCCTGCAGGGGACCCACACCCAGGAACTGAAGTCTATCCATCTGTGGGAGTTAGCTCCTCTACAAACAAGGGTATCTACTCTTGCCACCCCTACTCATTTCTGGGCCACCAGGAGGAATTCTAAGGAAATGAAACGTTTTCCATGCTCTAGGGACCATGGGAGACCACCAGACACCAGTAGCAATAGGTGGGTTCTAGCACCTTCCTTTCCACTCTCTCGGGCTCCCTCTTCCTTAGTTTGATTCCCTTTAGCAGTGTACTTCAGCCTTGCTACAGCTGCAGGCCAGTACCTGTCCTACATACTGGTTCACAGACCAGCTGTTCTTTTTTTTTTTTTTTCCCAAGTAGCTCTCATTTAAATACTTTATTTTTATTTTTTTTTAGCTTTTTTTTTTAAATTTATTTATTTTTAATTAGAGAATCACCGTGAGGGTACAGTTACAGATTTATACACTTTTGTGCTTATACTTCCCTCATACAAAGTTTGGGAATCCATCCCTTCACCAGTGCCCATTCTCCACCACCCGTAAACCCAGTGTCCCTCCCACCCTCCCCAATCCCATCTCCCCCCCACCCCACCCTGCCACTGTGGCAAGGCATTCCCTTCTGTTTTCTCTCTCTAATTAGCTGTTGTGGTTTGCAATAAAGGTGTTGAGTGGCCGCTGTGCTCAGTCTCTAGACCAGCTGTTCTAACCAAGGTGGTAGACCAGTAGTTTTCAACCTTCCTACACCTATGGACCTGGTGTGAAATGGTGGTTAAAGACCACTACCCTCTTTCTTTCATGTGGCCAAATACACAGTTTCAGAGAGCTCACAGCTGTCTTTTTCAAGGCATCCCAAGTTTACAGTTGACTCCTTCCTTCCTGCATTGCGCCACCCCCCACGCCAAGTTCATGTATTCATTAGAATTCTCAGGGCAGGCAGGAAGAAAGTCATGTGCACCTAACTAATCCACACATGCTGGAAGCTGCTCTGGGCAACGAGAGCTTCATCATGCATGAGCAGGGCTGATCTGAGCCTCCATGAACCATGTCCTCAGCACCCGGCAGAAAAGTCTTTGAGGAAGGAACGGCATTTTCAAATGTGCACCAAGGTTCTCTGAGTTAAAATATTCTGTGAATTGCTGATGGAATTTTCAGCCTCCTGTGATGCTGAGTATCGCTTCCCATAAACATCTTGGGCAGCACTTGCAGAAAGACACGGTTTGCTGTGGCTCAGCTTTCTTTCAAACAGGGAGGTTGGGACACCAGCAAGACAGAACGGCCTTGGGACCCTCCGTAGCTGTGTGTGCCTGCCCCCTGGATGGGTGCCACTCTGGAAACACTGCTGGCATCTCACAAATTTCTGTTTTTTAGTTATCACATGCTACAGGTTCACTGTGGCTGATCAGAAAAGGCACCTAAAAGAAATCATTTTACTTTCCAGCAGTAACCACATTATTATCTTGGTAATTTTCTCAGCTGTTTTCCAAGCGTAAATATGTAAATGCAATAAAATAGATATCACATTATATACAAAATGGTTCCAAACCTTCAACTTCTACCTAATACTTTCATCTCTCTCACACACGTAAGAATATGCAATATACTTTAAAACTCATAACATTGCATTGAATGCATAATTTGTACCAATTCCTGATGTACTTGCCAGCAGACAGCTCTTACTGTGCACTTGTCTGGTTTCAGAAATATGCTGAAATCCCACCTGCATGCAGCAATATAGATATTGACCGTCTTCCCACAGTGCCATCCCTGCCCTGGGGAGCACCCACAAAACCAGCAAACCCAGTTTCCTTAGCTCTCTGCCCAATTTTCCTCTCCGATGAGCTCCTTCTCTGCGGCTCATTCCCAGGAGATTTCAGCTCCCTGTTTCCTTCCATGTTTGTGTTTCTGTTCAGTGCACAGGAAGCGTGGTCAGGCTGGATGAACCAATACAGGTGCAAGGGCTGGATCTGACCTGGGATACTGTGAAGACTCACGGTCTAATTATGGTGTCAATTATTTTCTCAGTCATAAAAAAACGCATGCCACTGATATGTCCTAAGCTTAAATTCTAAGTTTAGACTTTAAAGATCCAGTACTTCTCTGCAAGAGAAGCCAAAGCCTAATTTTTTTTGTTTGTTTTGTTTCTGGGCCACACCTGGCAGTGCTCATGGCTTCTTCCCTAATCACTCCTTGCAAGCTCAGCTCAAGGAATCCTATGGGGTACCAGGGATCCAACCTAGGGTGGCTGAATGCAAGGCTTACCTGTTGTACTATTGCTCTAGGTCCCCTGCCACTAGCCTAATTTAAATGGAGTAATACACAGTAATACACAGCTGGTCACTCCCTAGATTTTTCCTTCTCTACTTCCCAGTACCCTACTGCAGTGTCATACAAACATGCATTGATCTAACCATTCCCTTTCTGTGCCTGCATTCAGCTGTCTCTGCCCACCTTCTTATGATCACAAAACCTGGCAAAGTGCTTCACATGCAGGACCATGTATGAATATACAGCAGTTCCCCTGTGCCTATCTTCACTTATCTCCAGACCAAATTCCTCCTCTGTCTCTCCGTTAACCATCGGCCATCCACAGCAATAAATGTCACACACTCTCAAGATTCTTTGTGGCCAATTTCTTATTTCAGATTCTTTGGAAAAGGATTCTCTGATGGATATCAGAGAAAATTACAAACTGATCAGGCAAAAATAGGATAAGCATATGAGGCAGAATGCCATCTTTTATTTAGGTTGAACATTAAAAGTTCCTTTTATGAGCACATGTCTATGTTCACAGGGATTTCAAAGAAATGCTAGAGGAGTTTGGCACAATGACCCCTATTAGAACAATCACAAAATGGAAAATGCACTGTCACCAATAGCTCTGCCTAATAATCTGGTCCTTGTCATTTTTATCTTCACCAAGAATGTTCCAAGAGATTCTATCCATGAAAAGTCACCTAACGCACCCTTAGAGAATATTTTGGTCGCCCGCTCGAGCAAATCTATGAACAGCGGGACGACAGTACTATAGTGCTACACTGCTTAATTTAAACAGACTTATGTGGCACTAGCTACCATATTGCACCAAACAGTTCAAGATTTTAACTGTCATATTCACAAATACCAACATACTTTATTCTGATGGCTTCCAGGGGTTGAAGGATGGTGAAACAGTCAAAGGGCACAACATTCCAGTGAAATTATTTACAATTTGCGGGACTTAATGTACAACATGGTGATAAGAGCTAATCATAATGTAACATATATTTGAATATTTGCAATCGAGTAGACATTAAAGGTTCTGGACACAAAAAATAAATGGTAACTAAGTTATGGGATGAAGATGGTAGCTAAAACTATGGCTGTAATAATTTTATAATTTGTAAATATGTTAATGAACATGTACATCTTAAACTCACACAGTATTTGTTAGATGTCAATTTATAGCTCAATAAAACTTGGAAACAAACAAACAAAAAAAGAATATTTTGGGATCAGAAATATAGATCAGCAGTAGAGAGTTTATGTTTTGTGTATAATTTGATCCCTAGCATGGCTAAAACAAGCACATAAATACAATGAACAAAATTTTGAACTCAGTCAAAATTTCTGTTCACTCTAATAATTGATACTATTTTTATAGGAGCCAACTCCAGCAATGTTTAGGGATCAGGGTCACTTACAGCAATGTTCAGTCACAGGTGCAACTTTGATGATTTGGTGCTCAGGGACCACCAGGGCCACACCTAGCAACGTCTATGCATGGAGTATATGTAGTACAAAAGCTTGAATCTAGGGTATTGGTCATGCTAAGTAAGCATTCTACTACTTGAGCTATCTTCCCTTCCCTTTTAACCTTCATTTTTAAGTAATAATGTAGACAATCTGAAGAATTCAGATGCCTTTCATAAAGGTATCTGTAGACACAAACCCTAACCTTTTGATGAACAGTGCAAGACAGTGGAGGTGTTCAGTCTTAACAGGAGGAGCGGGTTGATGTGTCAGGTTCATGAGGGGCTGTTATTAGTGGGGGAGTGATCGTTTGATATCCACATCCACAGTAAATAAAGTAAGAACACAAAAATTAAATTGCATAAGGAAAAGCTTCAATGAAACAAAATGAAGAAACTTCAGCTGATGGATTGCTAGAATGAACCCCCGCAGGAGGCTATCCATGTCCTGGTTTCAAGCACACAGCCCACCATGCCACCGTGGTGGCATTAGAAGACATCTTCCAATAAGGACCACATGGACATTCTATTTGCAATGATAACTCATCTCAGTGGTATCTCAGCGATCACAAAAATACACTGGAGTGAGAAGCAGGGGTTAGTAGTCGGATTGAATGGACACTGGAAACAGTAAACTCAAGATAGCCATATTCTTGCACTCTCGTGATCAAAAGAAAACTGCAAGAACTCCCTCTTTCCCAGGGGAAGATGAAATGGTTAGGACTGAAATCCAGTTGTGCCCAGTGACCTAAGTTGCTTCCATTGGCTTAAGAAGAATTGAAACAATAGAAAAAATAAGAAGGCATCAGTCAAAATTTTGAACTCAGTCAAAATGTCTGTTCACTCCAATCATTGGTACTATTTTTATAGGAGCTAACTCCAGCAATGTTTAGGGATCCAGGGCCACCTACAGCAATGTTCAGCCACAGGATTTAACTTTATTTTCTAGGACAGAAACTTATGTCTATTAAAAATTACATCTCATTTGTGGAATATCACTGTCACTGTCACTGTCATCCCAATGCTCATTGATTTGCTCAAGTGGGCACCAGTAACGTCTCCGTTGTGAGACTTGTTGTTACTGTTTTTGGCATATCAAATATGCCACAGGTAGCTTGCCAGGCTCTGCCTATGGGCGAGATACTCTCAGTAGCTTGCGGCCTCTCCGATAGGGGCAGAGGAATTGAACCCGGGTCAGCTGCGTGCAAGGCAAATGCACTACCTGCTAAGTTTGTGGATTATAAAATATCATAATATGAGGCAAACACCCAAGGACAGTAGAGACAAGGGCCAGGAAGATTGCTCCATGGTTGGAAGCCTGCCTCATAAGCTAGGGGAGAAGACAGCTGGGATAGAGAAGAGATCACTAAGTCAATGATGGTTGGAGGGATTGTTTGGGATAGGAGATGTGTAATGAAAGTAGATAAAGGACCAAATATGATGGCGTCTCAGTATCTGTATTGCAAATCATTATACCCATAAGTAGAGAGAGAGTAACAGGGAAATTTTCTGCCATAGAGGTAGGTAAAGGGGTGGTATGGGGTGTGGGGAGGGATGCTGGGGTCATTGGTGGTAGAAAATATACACTAGTGGAGGGATGGGTGTTCTATCATTATAGGAATGAAACTTAAACATGAAAGTTTTATAACTATATCTGACAGTGATTTAATAAAAAAGAAATTAAAACTGCATCTATACCTTTATGCTACAATGATGAGGAGATAGCCACAAACAAGAATGTCTCACATGGTCTTCCTCTAGCACGACCTTGGAATTCTCTACCTTCCATGTCTGACCATCAAAGCCATAGCTATGCTCAAAGAGACACTTCCCTATGGATATTTACCAAGTCCTGAAGACAGAATGCATAGCACTGCATTTGTGGCTCTGTTACTACATTTACCAGAATCCTGCTCACTTCAGTGTGTTAGGTTAATGGCAAACTTGGTGAAAGCAAGAGACTTCTAGTTCTCCTAGAGAATTGCTCTGGTATTGATCTGAATTGAGCCTTAGGCATCCAATAGAGGTCTGTTGGAAGTGAAATTTTGCTCTGTGGGCACCACGGAAGAAGTTATTTACTCAAGGTGGAGTAAATGTGACATAAAAGAGATCACACTTCATCCACATTGGCTGGGCCCCAAGGTCAACAGCACAAAAACTAATTAGCCAGTCAGCTTGCCCATACCCATCAGATTGGGTTTTAGAATTGAGCTGACAATTTTAAGATTCTCTTCCAGGGGCTGGAGAGTGATGAGAATGCTTCCGTTCTCCTAAATCCCACCCCTCCCCGCACATCCACATTATTATCTGGCCAGGCTTAAATGAGGTCTATAGGCATAGGTATTCACATTGACACAGAGAACTGGCTTTAATCTGGGGGAGGTGAAGAAAAGTTCTCTGAAACCCATCTGACTTCAAAGTCCATGACATTCTCTTCCGTTTGAAGGTCCTGTTCCATCTCTAGAGAAGATGGAATAAAAACAGACAAATCTCCATTTCATTTGTCATCTGTTTATTTAATGCCAACTATCTCATGCAAAGAGCTTAATCTGGGCTTCTTCCTTCAAATTTAGAAAGCTATCTTTATTGTCTCTACATTCAAAAAAGGAATGGAGAGAAAATATTAAACTTATTTTTTGGAGCACCTTGCCTGCACCAATACTTTCTGTATTTTATTTCCCCAGATAAAATAAATATCATTTTCTCATTAAATAAAAGATGACACTGAAATATGCAAAGGTTAATTGATGTGTACAAGGTCATAGGCATTGGTCATTCCAATTATCTTTCTGTAATTCTGCTCAGCATACATGGACATATTCTTTGTAGTTCCCTTATTTTTCACATATTACAAAGTATTTATCGTTTGCCTTTGATATATCTTAAGTTCCAAACTGTTCGTATTACATGGGGACAACTTAGTAATAAAAGAAAGATTCTTTTCCTTGTAGATCTTAAATCTGATGGAGGTAACCAAACAGTAAATAACAAATCGAGGAGTATAAGTGGGCATATTGAGTAAGCAGATTTTCTTTTATATTATTAATGAATGCTTTTGATGTTCAAGATGGGTTCTGGTTAGATTTATAATGGAGTAAATACATCAATTTTTTTTTCTCCCACTGAACATGAACAGAAATGCATGAACCTGCTAATTCAAGTCTTAGAAAATCATATCTCTGCAGGGTGATTGGGGAGAATCCCAGAATCCAAAACAACTGAAGAAGTGGCTTTCAACTAGGCTCAAACTATTGCAATATTTCAAATATTCACAATATAATCCAAAGTGACTCAACCTACACAAAACCATGAAAATCTCACTTGGCTGCGGAAGGACAGTCAACACATGCCAACAATTCAATGACACAGATGATGGAATTATCTGACAAAAGATCTCAAAACAGCTATTATAAAAATATTCAAATAAGCCATTGTGCACTTGCCTGGAAAAAGAGTCCAGAAAGCAAATGGAAATTTCAGAACTCAAAAGTATAAAAACCAAATTGACAGTGACCATGGATGGACTTGGTGACAAGAATGTTGATTATAAAGGTAAGAGCTAGACTAAACTAAAACCTATTTGGACAGTACCTTCTCTGGGGACTTCAAGTACCTCTTTGATTCACAGGGCACCATGATTGTATTTTCTTCCATACTTATAATTTCAGAAACGACAACCTCACTTCACAAATAGTAACTGTTTCTGCAGATAGGACTTCTGTATACTTTGTTATTTCAGCTTTTCAGTTCCCTCTATTTCATTCCTTCCATTGACTAAAATCTTCATACATTTATGGTAAAGCAAATGATATTATCAGTTTGAAAAATGGTCTAGCTATCTTCTACAAAGTGAAGTTTCTGCATAGCCTAACCCAACAATTTCATTCTTGGGAATTTACCCAACAGAAAGAGAATGTATGTTACCAAAGGGCACGCACAAACATGTTCAAAGCATTTTTATTCATGATAGTCACAAACTGGAAAGAACACAAGTGTCTAGTGATGGAAAACAAATTTCAGTATACCTATAAATAAAAGATTGCTTAACTTTATAAAAGGAATGAATTTTTGATACATGTGATGACATAGATGAATCTCAAACACTATGCTGAGCAAAAAAAGTCTGCCACAAAATAATTCCTCTTATAAGAATTGTTTATATGAACTTCTAAGACAGAAAAACTTAATCAGTGGCAAAAATAAGTCATATAATGTTATTTTTGTGAGTGAGAAGGAGGGTAAGGATTGATAGGAAACAAGCCCAAGGCAAAATTAAGTAATAAAAATACTCTATATTTTGATAGTGGTGTGGGTAACAACTGATGAAGGCATTTGGTAAAGTTCATAGACTACAAACACACACACACACACACACACACACACACACACACACACACCCCTAATATGCTTTGCTTTCTTATGAACATCATCTTTGAAGGATATAACAGTGTCTTAGGTTAAGGCAACCTTTTCTATCAATTTATGCAAAATCTTTCAAGATAATATTGGGTGTAGCTTTGAAAACATCTAACAATAGTTATTAAACTTTTAAAAGAGCTGTTTTAAAACATATTTCTTTATGATCACTAAGTGCTTGACATATATAATGATGTATCCAGGTAACATAAAATTTTTTCAGGAAAAAGGAAACAGGAAAAGTTAAGTAGACTTCAGAGGAAACAAGTTTCCTCAGTTCCCAAATGTCCCTAAGTGAATATGGATAATATTCACTAATCTTCTTTTAGCTTTCAATCACCTCTGTGCTTTCAAACCATTCTGGGATAAACTGCTCTTAGTGTTTACTTTGTATTTAAAATATACCATATTATAAAAAAAACATTTTGAAGAAGGGAATTAGAGAGACAGATTATATTACAGCCAGCACTGAACATGGTTCCCTTAGCACAAAGCCAGGTGTAATTATTGAGTCAGTGTAGTTTACTACAAAAACTATTTACTGGGAATAGCTCTAGGCAAGGGAAGGTGCAAAGTAGGGTAGGAAAGCCAGGATTCTCCCTTTCAAGACACTAATACCTAGGGTGAAATAATGGAACATCTTACGCTATTCATAACAAGCAATACAAAATAAATTATCTAGCATCTGCCTTTTCCGCGGGTTTGAGTGGTGGTGGGAAAATTCAAAACAATGGTGGAGGAAAGGTGTAATGGCGGTGGGACTGGTGTTGAAATGTTGAATGTAATCCATTATTGTGAACAACTTTATGAAAATAAATTTAAAAAAAGAAATAATATCAAACAACGAACGTTTTGGTAGTCTACAAATCATTTAAAAAATGCCTAATAGATAATAAGAGTCAACAATAATTTTGGGAGGGAGGACAGGGGGCCACATTCAGAAGTCCTTGGGGCTTACTCTTGACTCTGTTCTCGGGAGTCTCTCCTGGTCACTTTGGGGGACCATATGGGGTGCCGGGGATCAAACCTGGGTTGGTAGCATACAAGGCAAATGCACTACCCATTGTACTATCACTCTGGCTCCCCAACAAGGAATCTTCATAATACATCTGAGAAATGTTAGGTACATTTTTTAACATCCTTCGTGAAAACCATTCTAAGTTAGTAACATGCCTTTTCTGCTCCCACTCCCTGTCCATTTGATGTGCTACTTTCATGCTCTTCGCAAACATAATTAGCAGACATGGATGATTTCATCCCACCCGCTCCATTCCCATTAGTCCTAACAATGTCAGTGTGTGATCCTCAAAGAATACTGGCTTACTGTTTCGACTTCACATATTCAAAAGATATGTGACACCAGATGGACAGTGAGAGCTCTCCCCAAAAAAAGACACTCACTTCCTTCCCCTCAAGTTGGAGACGCTTAACTACCTTGAACATGATCTAAGTGAATATCAGTATTTGCATTCTTCTCATGAAAGAGAAGCCATAAATTACTTCTTCCCGAGGAATGATCCATCAGTGTTGGCAACTGGTTCTTAATAACAAGAAACCACATGCATCAATAGTTCCTTCTACATGTAAATGAAAATTCATTAAGCAAACAACTCAGAATCTATAGGTTTTCCTTTAAAAAAGAAAACAGTGTCCCCAGTGTTTGGAGTGGGGGAGGAGGACTGAATTTGGTGCCATAAAGCTTATATGTTTGGAAATCTGGATTTACAAGTGCTTTCTTCTGAACAAGACTGGCCATCCTTGTCAGTGGCATTCAGAGGACAGCGCGGAGACAGGAGCTATGTGGTATCAACCCTCTGCTAAGATGTTTTTCCCTTTCTTCAAAGAATCCATTCTTACTGTTCCTTTGTTATCTAAATGGGATGAAGTCTTCTGTGTCTATTTATTAAAAAAACTTTTTTTTTCAGTTTTGGGGTCACACCCAGCAGTGCTCAAGGAGCAAGCAAGGAGCCCAAGCAAGTACTCAATGCTTGAAGGTCACTTCTAGTGGGACTGGTATGCTGCAAGGCTAGTGACCAAACAAAGCCAGGCCTCCTGCAGGCAAAGCAAGTGCACAAACATTCGAGCTCTCTGTCTGCTCTCTCACTTTCTGTTTAGCATTTGCCAAGGTAATAACATTTCCATCCCGATAGGCCCAAAGTAAAATTCCCCAGATTCCAACTCAGAAGTGAAACAGTGAAAATGGGCCCTGTGGATGTCACGCTCAGAAACTCTGTGTGTGTGTGTGTGTGTGTGTGTGTGTGTTGGAAAGTGTGTGTGTGTGTATGTGTTTGTTGGGGGATGTATGTGTTGGGGAAAGTGTGTGTGTGTGTGTATGTGTTTGTTGGGGGATGTGTGTGTATATTGGTGGTGATGGGAGGGTAGGGGTGGGTGTGTGTGTGTGCTGATTCCTTCCCCTTGTCCATCCCACACCTATCGCCGTTGACAGATAGGAGATGTCAGCCTGTCAAATCTCATTGGGTGCCACCTGGTGCCAGGCCACAGTGAAGCAGCACGAATCTGTTTGCCGTCAGCTCTTTGAACAAGGCCCAGCAAACGAGGGGAATGGGTCTCTCCATTCTGGTGCTCCTTCTGATAATGTGGGAAAATGAAGCCAGTGACAGTCTTGATAGGGAGGCGAGTTTTAAACCAAGAATAGCCTTTCCTTACAGAAACTAGTGAGAAGCCACTTCCCTAGTTATAAAATATACCAAGTGTCCAGATGGATGAGTAACACTGAGACTCCGAACTCTATACAGGAGGCTCCTGTCTTTTTGGCAAGAAGGCCTCACTCTGAGGCTGGAGAGACAGTACAGTGGGTAGGGCACTTGTCTTGCATGCAGCTGAACCCGGGTTCAATTTCTGACATGTCAGATGGTCTCCCAAGTCCTTCCAGGAGTGACAGCTAAACTCAGAGCCAGAGTAATATCTGGACAATACTGGGCATTCTCCCAAAATAAATAAAAGTCCTCATTCTACAGAGTCCTGTTAACCCTTAAGCACTTCACGGGCTCTGAAGTTTGAATGAGCCTGATGCTGTTTTTCAATCTTATGTTCCAGAGGAGGCTGAGAGGTACCCAGCCTTTCACTAGAAAAGTAAGACCTCTTGGTCACCAGCCTCCCTGTCCCATTGACTGTTTCTGGGATCACAAAGATGTGGCATGAATTCAGTTCCAGGAATCAGCTAATAGCATTTAAAGAAAATTTATTTTATTGTTAGATCAAAAAATAGTTTTCTTTGTAGTTGGGAGGTTAATAAAATAATAACTGGTAAGTTCTTAGTTATATCATGCTTTCCAGAAATAGGTCTTGAAACTGATGGTTCAAGAACTATCTGCATTTCTCACCTTATGCAACTCTGTGCAACAAACACTTAATCAACGGTCTGAGTGAATGAATGCACACATGGATATAAAACGACAGAATGAATACATGAGTGAGTGCCTGGATGAGTGAGTCTCCTAAAACTAGGTTTCTCTGATTATTAAAAGAGTCCCATACAGATTTGAAAACAATCACATTTTAAGAAACCCGGAGGCTTAATGTCTGAAATGATGATCTCAGAAACCGGGTGTCTGATTTTTTCCGATAAACAACTCAAGAGTATATGAGTTCTAAGAAGTAGACAGCAAAATATGACCCCCAGCGATGAAGCAAAACAAACTGGTCCTGATGATGTCATGAAAATGAGAGCAAGTTCTTTAACACTTTCTACTGGCGCACATCGGTTTCTCTAAAGCTTTAACTGGAAGCTTTGGGAAATGGAAGAACGTTTCCTGTGCTAGTTGGGGGAGGTGGCAAGGTGGATCTCTTCCGGCATTCATTCACTTCTCTCTAGCCTATCCGTCCCCAAATCCTCTCCTCTAGTTACCCTCTAAATTACCCTCTCCTCTAGTTCACAATGGCTGAGCTGCCAGCCACACCATCCTTTGTGTAGGACTGGAAGAGTCGAGCCCTGCAACAAAAGCGCCAGTGGGCAGTGGGTGACCTAAGCCATCCCAGGTGAAAACTCCCCGGGGATAGGACGGTCTCTCACTGAGCTCAGTATCTCCAACAAACCTAATAAGAAATCTTAAATGGCGCAGCCTCTTAATAAACATCCTCGATTAAACACCAACGTGGGACTAGGGTGAGGCAACAGGCAATAAATAGTGCGCGTATTCAGAGACATGAGGGCGAGGGGTGGGGGTGAAGTCAGAGGACTAGGAGAAGGCCATGGGCCTTGAGTCATCTATTGACATAAATGGTTGTGCTTTGAGCTGGTACTTGGAGCAATGCTTGATGTGCAGACCCCGAGGTTCTACCAGGCTCTCCTGATGTTTGTTATTGGCTTTCCAAGGAATCTGATGGGGTACACGATGCTCTTCGTTGTCAGAGGGATGCTCGACCCCCACGCCACCTTCACTCAACTCTGACACTTTTTTGTTTTGGGAGAAACAGTGCATTCAGCTTCATGCTCCAAAAGGGCTTGATGAGGAATTCCCCAAGACATAAAGATGGGGTGGGACTGAGGGTGACAGAGGAGGACACAAAGAAACGCTTCCCTAAAGCCCCCTCTGCCAGATTCAGATGAAGGATGCCTGTCCTTGGGAATGGATCCCACCATACAGTCATCAGGACCTCGAAGAACCACCAGGACTTAGAACTGCCAAGAGACTTTTAGATCTTGCCTGGCCTGGTCACATGTATTGGTGGGGAGGGGCTGTCTATGAGCGTGAGTCTCAGAAATTGAGAAACTCCTTCCTATATGTCATACTGGATCCAGTGTCTGTCCCACATGACTAAATCCGCAACAGAAGAATAAGGACTCTGGGCCGGAACGATAGTACAGTGGGTAGGGCATTTGCCTTGCATACAGGCGACCCAGGTTCAATCTCTGGCATCCCATCTGGTCCCCACAGCCTGCCAGGAGTGATTCCTGAGAGTAGAGCCAAACATAAGCCATGAACAGTGCAAGATATGGCTCCAAACCAAAAGCAAAACAAAGAAAAGAATAAGGACTCTAAGAATGACACATTGTGTGCAAAATAAGGGTAGGTTTTCTGTAGAATCGGAAATGAGGGGGAAGAACTAGCATGTTTGCTTAATGTGTTACACATTCTATTATGCAATAATCTATCGACATGTGTGTCTGTCTACATCTGTGTATGTGTGTTCACATGGCCGTCACACTTAACCTTCACAGCAGTAAGCATTAGCTCATTTTTATAACCAATGAAACCAAGAAGCAGTTTCACACACTACATACAGTGAGTGAGTGGAACGTCCAGAGCTTCTGTGCTTCATAACCAGGTCTGGCCAATGCTAAAATGTAATATACCACAGGCCTTAAAATGGCAGAGCACGACATTTCCTGGCCGCAGAGCAGAATCTTAATTGGAAAACCAAAGCCAGGCAGTACAAAATAATGAAAACTGGGAAAACCAAATAACGGTCTATTCAGAAAACCTTACTTGGATTCTCTCTCTATCTCAAAGCCTGGGAAGGACACTCTGTGTCAGCCACCTCCTCTGAGCTGGCATCATTTAAATGCCCAACAGGTGAGCCCTGGGGGACCAACCGTGACACACCGGGGACCGTGACTAAGCCTGCAGCTCTGCAGTGGCTCCCGGCATGGTCGAGCCTGCACGCACTGGGCACTCTGGCATTCGCTGGTGAATGATAACGAAAAGTGAGAAAGCCGCAAGCACATCTCCATTCTCCAAAGCCGTGACAGATGGCGAACTTATTCTTAAGGATTTCCGATGCCTCCACCACCCTCAACAACCACTCACCTCACGCCTTCGCTTTCGTAAATCAAAAGGCAAAATACAAAAGCAGTGGAGGTGGAGGTGAGAGCAGGAGGCTGGGGAGGGGAGTGGGAGGAGAGCAGATCCTCTGCCTCTCACAGGCTCGCTCTCCTTCCCCTGACAGGGAGAAGCAGCAACAGATCCTGGAGGAAGCACAGAGGCTGAGGTACGAGGCACAGTCCTGATGACAGGGGCGAAAGGCTGCTCGCAGGCACCTCTCCCTGCTTCCCCAGCATCCTTGTCTCTCTCCTCCACCCCTCCTGCTTTTTTCTATGGAAGGAGACTCTCACGTCTCAGGACAACCTTTCTCTCAAGGCTTCACATGGGCACCTCATAAACTGTGCCTGGCACCACACACACACACACACACACACACACACACACACACACACACCTATCACATACATACCACATACAACATGCACATCTACCACATACACAAATATGCACAGTACATACACAGCACACCACTAAATACAATTACGTAGACCATAAACACATACATTGCCCACACTTTACCACATACACACCACACACATATTGAACATATATATATACACACAAGTATACACATAGGCAGTAATCATATACACTGCCGCCCACACACCTACCATATACATACCGTATATGCATATATATACATATCTCACACACCGTCCACACAGAACTATCCAACTACACATACTACACACTATAAACACATACACTGCATATATATACAAATATATCACATACATACCACACGCAGAAACCACACACTACTACATATAGCAAACCACATGCAGACACACGCTGCCCAAACACGTGCCACAAAGCATGTACGCACACACAACTATCCACAGCACACATACACATATACCACATGAGGATCACACATAAAACCCATAAACCACACACATACACACACACATACACACACACACACTCCTTTCTCCTCTAGTGGCTTTGTCTGCAGCAGCCCTTCTCAATTCTCTAGCAAAGCAGGACACGCCAGTCCCACACACGCACTGTGGCCCCTGCCTGCCACACTTCAGCTCTTCTTTCTACCCCTCTTCATCGAGAGGAGAGGGACCCACCAGC